>NW_018406385.1:412703-427045 GCF_002113885.1 Mizuhopecten yessoensis
AAGCGTGGTTATTTCCTCACCAACTTTCCAGCTGTATCTCCCTACAGTTTAAGCGTGGTTATTTCCTCACCAACTTTCCAGCTGTATCTCCCTACAGTTTAAGCTAGGTTATTTCCTCACCAACTTTCCAGCTGTATCTCCCTACAGTTTAAGCGTGGTTATTTCCTCACCAACTTTCCAGCTGTGTCTCCCTACAGTTTAAGCGTGGTTATTTAATGGCTAACTTTCCAGCTGTGTCTCCCTACAGTTTAAGCGTGGTTATTTCCTCACCAACTTTCCAGCTGTATCTCACTACAGTTTAAGCGTGGTTATTTCCTCCCCAACTTTCCAGCTGTATCTCCCTACAATTTAAGCGTGGTTATTTCCTCACCCACTTTCCAGCTGTATCTCCCTACAGTTTAAGCGTGGTTATTTCCTCACCAACTTTCCAGCTGTATCTCCCTACAGTTTAAGCGTGGTTATTTCCTCACCAACTTTCCAGCTGTATCTCCCTACAGTTTAAGCGTGGTTATTTCCTCACCAACTTTCCAGCTGTATCTCCCTACAGTTTAAGCGTGGTTATTTCCTCACCAACTTTCCAGCTGTATCTCCCTACAGTTTAAGCGTGGTTATTTCCTCACCAACTTTCCAGCTGTATCTCCCTACAGTTTAAGCGTGGTTATTTCCTCACCAACTTTCCAGCTGTATCTCCCTACAGTTTAAGCGTGGTTATTTCCTCACCAACTTTCCAGCTGTATCTCCCTACAGTTTAAGCGTGGTTATTTCCTCACCAACTTTCCAGCTGTATCTCCCTACAGTTTAAGCGTGGTTATTTCCTCACCAACTTTCCAGCTGTATCTCCCTACAGTTTAAGCGTGGTTATTTCCTCACCAACTTTCCAGCTGTATCTCCCTACAGTTTAAGCGTGGTTATTTCCTCACCAACTTTCCAGCTGTATCTCCCTACAGTTTAAGCGTGGTTATTTCCTCACCAACTTTCCAGCTGTATCTCCCTACAGTTTAAGCGTGGTTATTTCCTCACCAACTTTCCAGCTGTATCTCCCTACAGTTTAAGCGTGGTTATTTCCTCACCAACTTTCCAGCTGTATCTCCCTACAGTTTAAGCGTGGTTATTTCCTCACCAACTTTCCAGCTGTATCTCCCTACAGTTTAAGCGTGGTTATTTCCTCACCAACTTTCCAGCTGTATCTCCCTACAGTTTAAGCGTGGTTATTTCCTCACCAACTTTCCAGCTGTATCTCCCTACAGTTTAAGCGTGGTTATTTCCTCACCAACTTTCCAGCTGTATCTCCCTACAGTTTAAGCGTGGTTATTTCCTCACCAACTTTCCAGCTGTATCTCCCTACAGTTTAAGCGTGGTTATTTCCTCACCAACTTTCCAGCTGTATCTCCCTACAGTTTAAGCGTGGTTATTTCCTCACCAACTTTCCAGCTGTATCTCCCTACAGTTTAAGCGTGGTTATTTCCTCACCAACTTTCCAGCTGTATCTCCCTACAGTTTAAGCGTGGTTATTTCCTCACCAACTTTCCAGCTGTATCTCCCTACAGTTTAAGCGTGGTTATTTCCTCACCAACTTTCCAGCTGTATCTCCCTACAGTTTAAGCGTGGTTATTTCCTCACCAACTTTCCAGCTGTATCTCCCTACAGTTTAAGCGTGGTTATTTCCTCACCAACTTTCCAGCTGTATCTCCCTACAGTTTAAGCGTGGTTATTTCCTCACCAACTTTCCAGCTGTATCTCCCTACAGTTTAAGCGTGGTTATTTCCTCACCAACTTTCCAGCTGTATCTCCCTACAGTTTAAGCGTGGTTATTTCCTCACCAACTTTCCAGCTGTATCTCCCTACAGTTTAAGCGTGGTTATTTCCTCACCAACTTTCCAGCTGTATCTCCCTACAGTTTAAGCGTGGTTATTTCCTCACCAACTTTCCAGCTGTATCTCCCTACAGTTTAAGCGTGGTTATTTCCTCACCAACTTTCCAGCTGTATCTCCCTACAGTTTAAGCGTGGTTATTTCCTCACCAACTTTCCAGCTGTATCTCCCTACAGTTTAAGCGTGGTTATTTCCTCACCAACTTTCCAGCTGTATCTCCCTACAGTTTAAGCGTGGTTATTTCCTCACCAACTTTCCAGCTGTATCTCCCTACAGTTTAAGCGTGGTTATTTCCTCACCAACTTTCCAGCTGTATCTCCCTACAGTTTAAGCGTGGTTATTTCCTCACCAACTTTCCAGCTGTATCTCCCTACAGTTTAAGCGTGGTTATTTCCTCACCAACTTTCCAGCTGTATCTCCCTACAGTTTAAGCGTGGTTATTTCCTCACCAACTTTCCAGCTGTATCTCCCTACAGTTTAAGCGTGGTTATTTCCTCACCAACTTTCCAGCTGTATCTCCCTACAGTTTAAGCGTGGTTATTTCCTCACCAACTTTCCAGCTGTATCTCCCTACAGTTTAAGCGTGGTTATTTCCTCACCAACTTTCCAGCTGTATCTCCCTACAGTTTAAGCGTGGTTATTTCCTCACCAACTTTCCAGCTGTATCTCCCTACAGTTTAAGCGTGGTTATTTCCTCACCAACTTTCCAGCTGTATCTCCCTACAGTTTAAGCGTGGTTATTTCCTCACCAACTTTCCAGCTGTATCTCCCTACAGTTTAAGCGTGGTTATTTCCTCACCAACTTTCCAGCTGTATCTCCCTACAGTTTAAGCGTGGTTATTTCCTCACCAACTTTCCAGCTGTATCTCCCTACAGTTTAAGCGTGGTTATTTCCTCACCAACTTTCCAGCTGTATCTCCCTACAGTTTAAGCGTGGTTATTTCCTCACCAACTTTCCAGCTGTATCTCCCTACAGTTTAAGCGTGGTTATTTCCTCACCAACTTTCCAGCTGTATCTCCCTACAGTTTAAGCGTGGTTTTGTATTGTGATCTTCAATCTTATACCATACTATATTTCAGGTTCTGTGAAGTCGAATTCCGGTTTTACGTGTTCCTTAGTCAACAGATGGATATTTCTTAAAAATATGAAAGTTTAAGCCAAATATGATTTTAACGAAATAGTCGCAATATTTTCTCATTTGTTCTTTCTCCGCCAATAAGTCGTTTGATCCATATAATTCTTTCAATATCTATGTGTGATTCAGAACCACACAATCTTAATCCGCCTATCAAATAAGCACTTATTATTAATTTTCGTTTTAACCTTACTGGTTAACCATTTCATAAATAACTAACTCTAAGTTTCGCTAATTCTTTAGTTTTGAATTTCTCGGTATCAACCAAATTTCAAAATATGAAATCTTTGGAATGATTTGTGCCGATGTGAACTCCCTGGTGTTTACACATATTCTTTCCAATTCAATTTGTATACGTTTTTGCTTTTGACATTTCTTCCTATCTTGAGAATAGTATCTTCGTCAAGTTGGACAATTCTAACACTTCTTTTTAATAAATTCTCTTTGATATAAGTATCGTTTTCAACTACGCAGTACAAATGTAAACGGCGTTTACAATACCAAACAGGATGATGAATGTTTACAACGTTTACGAATCCTGAGTTATATGTATATGTTTCACCGAAACATACAAACATATGTTGATTATATTTATTCTACAGTGTGATGAACGTCTTTTTCGTGTCTACTAACTCGAAATATATAATCTATACGCCTACGATGAGCAAGGTTACCTATATGTACATAATCCAATTATATTTAAACGGAGTGGCTATTGACACTAGGGTTAGATCAGAACAAAAAAAGTTATGCCGGGTGGTGGTTCCGGAAAGTTTTTATGTGGCAGTACTAATTGTAGGCTGTTCTTTTGCATGCGCTAAAATTCGTCACGTGATGCCTGTGCGTGTGTACATGTCTTCATTTCACATCAAGCATTTTTTTTTTTTTTTGTCTTTTCTGACCATGTACGCAGTTGTCCTATTTTGTCTATTTATCCTGGATGTATCTGGTAGAATTTAAAAAATAAATCAGATGCCGTTTTGCCGACAGTCGATCAACAATTCTATCAGCATTAAACAGAACTCATACGTTATTGTGTGTAACGTTGGCGGTACGTTCAGCGGAACATTCTCAGTGTGAGCATGACACTTTTAAGTAGATTTCAGAACTTTTTTGTTTTTCCACCAGCAAATTTTCAAATACTTACAAAATCAAATGGGGGTACCCTCATTGGACAAATAAAACTAGTGCTGGAGCTCGCTTGATTACATTTGCGAAGGAGGGTTTTGGAAGAGCGTTGCACGTGCAAGGTTGGCTGGGAAATGATACATGCACGCGCATGGTTAACCAATGAGAAGTGTCTCGACATGGAAAACATGATAGAATTTTTATATATCTGTTTTGGTCAGGGCATACCTGTATACTGTTTTTGAATGACTACTTTCGTGCAAGAAGCGAGTACTTAGCAAAGCTAAGGGTCGACATATATATTCTTTTTTTTTGTAAATTAGCGAAACAATGATGTATCTCGCTCATTCGATATATGAAACTGTTATTGATTCAATGTGATATGCTTTATACTATCCCAAAATATTTTATAAAAATTAACAGATACATGTAACCCATCTGCAATTGCACGCTTTTTAATGGTTTCATTCCGTTCTGTTCGTTAATTTTTGTCTTCGTTTAGTTTTATTAAGCCATCACAAAATTCTGCGTCATCAGCTGACTTTTTTCACCGATCTAATGTAAGTTTCTATTTTGGTTTTGTGCGGATATTTTGTCTTATAAAGATTTTGTTTAAAAAGTTTCTATTTAATTCCAAATTGTGTCCGAGTCCTTTGTAAATTTTATCCATTTTCACTTCTCAAACTAGTTATTGATTTATTCAATCTGTCTTTGTATTTTAAGATCTAGTCTTAGGGAAGAATTTATTGTTTTTTCTCGTCTTGTTCGACCTACTTGATCCTTGATTTTATCTACGTTCCAATAGTTTTAGCATCATGTATCCAATAAGCTTTATTTTTGGGTCAATATTTTTTTCATGATGAGACAAAATCGAAGGAATGAAACAAATAAAAAATGTGATGGAGGTCGAACAGTATATATCGCCCCAGTTATCAAAATGCCACGCATAAGAACTTTACAAGCTGTGCTATATGATCTTGTATGCAATATACATTTTCAAAGCTGGAGAATAGGGGATACCCAGCTATACGAATACTGTGTATAAGATATCTACACGTCGCCATATGTGACTTCCGGCTTGCGTGCTCCTTCAAGCGCTTCAGCGAGGCGACTAATAGGCAAGCGCTTTCGTAACAAAGGACACGTTTCCGGAGTTCATATTTTTCTTGGGAGAATTCTAGCACAATGTCCGCCAGCAACAGACGTCATTCTTTCTGACTTATAGTGTTTCATGATAACAAATGACCTTGCCCTAATTTGTCTGGTCTATGGTTAAGCCAGGAAAGAGATTGAACAGGATGTTCGACTCATGATCATTATTATTGATATCATCTATGTTTTGTAGATAAGGGGGTATGGAAATTCTGCTAAACTGTTTAGGATTTTTGTAAGAACTGAGAATTTGTTGATGTCTTGAGCCTCATTTCTACACCCGTGGGTAAATTTTGTTATGCTCCATATAACGTTATAAAGATTGTCTGCTTCTCTCCGCCGTCTACTCGAACTATTGGTAAAACCTGACATCGAGATGAAGGGCTTCTCTAAATGTAGTAAAATTTCAGACAACCAACATAAACAAGGCAATAGTTAGAAAGAAAAGAAAAAGTACGGTATATTTTACAAATATATGCAGAACTTGTCGGACAATGCAAAGGAGCTTTAGTATACGCATTTTGTCACAAGGAAATAAGGATGACAGCATATTTGTCATCCCTGGAGCTTAATATATATTGCATAAGTTACACATAAAACGTACAACCACATTTGGTTTACTTTGTTTGTGTTTCACGTCCTATAACAGCTAGGGTCATTAAAGTACGTGCCGAGTTTCGGTTGTGGAGGAAAGCCGGAGTTCCCCGAGAAAAAACACCGACCTATGGCCAGTACCTGGCGACTGCCCCAAGTAAGCCTCGAACCCGCAACCCAGCGGTGGTGGGCTAGTGGTAGCAGAATGTCGGACGCCTTCACTTGGCTACCGAGGCCCAAATTGTACAACCGCATATAAGTAACGCAAACTTTGATTGGCTGACAACAGTGCGTAACATTCAGTCGATGAACTGAATGTACAATGAACAAGGTATCTCGACTCAGTTTTTCATAATTTGAAAGACATGCATTTTTTTTATAACAGAAGTATAAGAAGCACTGACATTATCCCAAACACACACAAACTTTAAAAGTTAAAGGTTATACAATTATCAGTAAAGTGTAGTACTTTCCTGTCGATATGCAAATCTCCTCTGTGCCGATTGAATATGAAATGGATATTTCATCAGTTGTTTGTTACCAATCAAGTTTTAGACCATACATGTGGAAAATCTATGTCTCTATCTAAACATATTTGAATGTTAAGACATGACGATGATGACTTGACACTTTAATTAAGAAATGTCATCTGCGAAAAGACGAGCTACTGGTCGTAGACCTTTGCAAAATCATTGCCAAAAGTGGAGTAGAAATATATCCTTTCTTTGTGTGATATGAGGGTCGATATTTTTCATTATATGCTCATTAAAGTGGCTTGTGTTAACGTTGTAACTAAACGAGTTCTGGACTCGAGGAAGTGGCATTGTTTTGATTTGACCTAAATCTACATGACGGGTGTCGTCGATGAAGTTGAGGACGCTTACCATTCTGGAACACCTGGTCTTATTCTCCTTGTTCTTTTGCATTCGATTTTTTTTTATTTTGATTTAGAATTCGAAATACGGTTTTGGTGTCATTTCGGTAATCTTTTGTTCTTTATTCCACTGTTCTATAAGGTTTGTGAACAATTTGTAAAATCTAGTGTGCTTTGTATTCAATGATGCCGGACAATTTATTGTGTTAACTAATTATTTGAAAAGAAGCTGTTACGTGAATATTTCCCCCTTTTTTCGCCTATTGGCTCTGTACAATCGACATCTGGCTATTTTAAAGTGCACGCTCATCTCGAAGTGTATTGGAGATGGCAGATACGATGTACAATGTCGACTCGAAGTGTATTGGAGATGGCAGATAAGATGTACAATGTCGAATAATATCTATAAGAAAGGAGGAACCAACTATTTGAAAATTTTGTTTTCGCAGATAGCCAAACAAAGTGAACATATTATAGTGCCATATGGAGAGTTCGTGCATTGAGAACACAACAGGGGTATTAAGGTTGTACTCCTCTGATCAGCAATAAATTCCACTTTCACATTATGTTTGTTGTATCTTAAACTTGCACAGCGAAAATCAACTTTAAATAATCAACAATGTCGAAACAATGACACTTTTAGAGATAGATCTTAGGTCACCTTTGTCACCTTTGAGCATTGCATAGAATACATTTTTTTTGGATATTCAAATGGCTGCCATTTTTTTTTTTTTTATTTGTAACAAGCAGGTGTGCCAACAATAGGCGTCTAGTTTTTGACATATTTTTAGGTGCATATTTGCTTTTAAAATTGAGAATTTGTCTAATTAAAACAAACCCACGTGACATTAGATCAAAACGAGAATTGATCGTGATTCAAACCTCAGACGTACATCCTTAACCCTTTCACCACTGTTGACCACAATAGACTCATCCCGATCAATGCATGGAAGAGTTTACTAAAGTTACCTAGGGGTGAAAGGGTTAATGAAAATTGCATATCTAAGGTGTTTCGAATCATATGTAGAAAACAGCGGGAGGGGAAAGATATTAATGAAACCCTCCACAATGTGATTTTTTTTCTTCAATTTTTGGCTACAATAAATATTTCACACTAAACCATTTTTTTTAATTTAAGCAGTGTCAAAATAAATTGCATTTCACCATAAATAAACGAGAATGTATATCTACCTTAACCTAAGCTTGACTGCGATCCAGACAAATGAGTTTGTTAGAATTTGTTTTTCACTGCTATAAATCCTTTATCTCGATCTTGCATGCCAGAAAGGCGCACCATAAATTCGGTTCGGTAAGATAAAAAAAATCTGATACTTCTTTATTATCGGTGTGAAGTATTTCAAACCTATTTGAATCGTTTTATAACAAGAGATAAATAGTTTAAATAAAAACAGAGATCAGTGATTTCTGTGTTGGTGAGGTCTAAGACATTAAGAGTATCAATAATTTTGTCAAATCAAGGCTACAGACATCCTCGATATCACGGGGTTACGCTCACTTTCGCTCTCTACACTCCTGGAATATGTCTTAGCAAAATAGAAGGCTCAGTGTGCAGAACCTTGTTGTTGAGCCGAGAAAGCTTGTTTGGTCCTTTGATGTACATCAACAGAATCTCGCGGTCGCGCAACGGTAAAATTGACAGGCTTTGAAGTCGGGTGAGCATCCTTTGTAATCTTCAAGTGTCAATCTAGTGATTTTTTTTTTACCTAACACTAATCAAATAGCTAGCCGCGTGCCTTCAATTTTGCTAAGACATATTCCAGGGTTGCAGAGAGCGAAAGTGAGCGTAACCCCTCGATATCGAGGATGTGCTACAGAGCTAGCTACAAATGTACCGAAAGTCTAGTTCAAACTGTATAAGGGAAAAAACCCGCGCATGCACAACCGTTACTTTATTTCCAAATAAAGTGATTCCGAAACACACTAAAGTATAAACATTTTTTATTTCTATATAACTGTAACAAAAAATAGAAAAGCACAGCCAGACCGGGAGCCGAACCAAGAGTCCTCCGAACTCTTATATAAACGCTCTATCAATTGAGCCCTCTGGTCGCCGCCAGATTTGGGACTCGTGGAAACCATAGTTACCACATCAAAGAACACCAAAATATGCCAAAAACACATTTTAACCCAAAATTTGACCGCCGAAAACCGTAATTTGTTTCTTAAAACCTACCTTAAATTATATATCATCTACTCGGTCACAGAAATACTCACGTTTTAGCATTGGTCGTCAAAATGGATTTTTCACAATTTTTACACATGTGCTGAGTGAGTATAAAAAAAGAATGCATGAAAAGCTAGCTTTTGTTGTGTAGACACATATTTGTAAAGGGGCAAAACTGTAGTCTCAAATCATTTTTTTTTCTTTTCTTAAAAAACTAATGAAGCCCACATAGTCCACTGCATTATGTATACACCAATTTTAGTGCTGATTTAAAAACACCGTTTGATATATGTACTATTACAGGGGTTATTCTTTGTACACAAATATCACCCATGGCCACCGTACGCTACCTTAAGGACATTTGAAAATCCATAAATGGATGAAGAAGTTCGTTAGCATCCCGTTGTTTTATATGTTCCGTGTTTCCATATGTCGAAGGAACCCAGTAATTGGTGTCATCGATCTGTTATCTCGCTGAAGCGTGAATTGAATATACAAGTAGTCCGGCGCCATATTTGAAGCATGTATTAATCCGCCGAACCCTTACTACTGCTAATCTATACGCACTTAGATGCTACTAAGCCAAAGAAGAACAGGTGATAACTTAACGGATCATTTTCTACTCACAGTATATGTAGCACATGCTTCCAAATACCAACTGTGAACTTGTAGGTCTTAAAAACGTATGCCGTCTAGCCTCTCCGACGACTATATATTGTGCTCCACACACACACAGACAATTTCTGTAGAATAATAAATATGTCTTTTTTCTAATGCTTGTTCCAGTCAAAAACAGCTAGATCGATATTCAATTGGTACAATTATATATATAATGGATCAGCTTTTCTCTCACCCTTCACAGGTGTGTCTCCCGTTTTAGCCGGGAAAGATCAGCTTTTCTCCCACACCTGACAGATTTATCTCCCATTTTGCCGGTGCTAGATTTATCTGTCTCCGCCCTAGGGTTGAGACGGGAGGATTCCCCTATTTATAACAATGGTATGACGTCACTGCAACAATACAATGACGTCACGTCAACAATCCATCAACGTCACGTGAACCCTGAATTTAGCATGTAACGTCATCATTACATTGTGTATATGATACACATTGGGGAAAACAGGGTACATGTAAGAGAAAAAGAATCATTCACCCCCTTGTGGGTAAGATAGGGGAATCTCAACCCTCGGGGAAAGATTCTTAAGTTGCCAAACACTCGGCAAAGCCTCGTGTTTGGTAACATAAGAATCTTACCCCTCGGGTTGAGATTCCCCTATCTCACCCCAAAGGGGGTGAATGATTCTATTAGTCACCCCCTAGGGGGAGATAGCCTCGTGCCGATTAGCACGTGTTCAATTGTGACGTCGTCAAAGTGCGTCATCGGTAATTGTGACGTCATCAAAAGTGAATGACGATATGCATCACCCACGTGTGTTTTGGTTAACAAACATGGCAGACTACTGTCGGTGGAGCTATGACTGAAATAATAGGATGGGAGAAAACTAATCATCCCCTACCTTGAGGGTGTAACAGAGAAATCTCCTACTCGAGGGGTGATTGTTTTGGTCTAACCCGAGGCTCTATTAATCCAGGTAGATGAGACTGGTATTGATCGTTCAATGTTAAATGTGTCCTTCGACATCACGTGATCTTTCCCGTCAATAAACCTACGTATCTATTACGTAGATACAATTTCAGCAAGATGGGATAAAATGTTAGAGCTTTAATTTATTCCTCTGTCAATCATACAGAGCTTTTCTGAAGAAGCTTGACTGCAATCTGTTTATGAAGGTATATGGTCCTGTCGTCTTCGGCTTGAGTTGACATCACGTTATCATGTATCTTTTGTAAATAAGAATATAAACATCCTCTGTTCAATGTGTTTTCGGCAGCCCAGTAGACAGGAATCCGTACCTCTGCCGCTATGTGTCTCAGTACTTCTGCCTCTATGTGTCTCAGTACCTCTGCCGATATGTGTCTCAGTACCTCTGCCGATATGTGTCTCAGTACCTCTGCCGATATGTGTCTCAGTACCTCTGCCTCTATGTGTCTCAGTCCCTCTGCCGCTATGTGTCTGAGTCCTGCTGCCGCTATGTGTCTCAGTATTTCTGCCGCTATGTGTCTCAGTACTTCTGCCGCTATGTGTCTCAGTACCTCTGCCGCTATGTGTCTCAGTACCTCTGCCGCTATGTGTCTCAGTACTTCTGCTGCTATGAGTCTCATTACTTCTGCTGCTATGTGTCTCAGTACTTCTGCTGATATGTGTCTCAGTACCTCTGCCGCTATGTGTCTCAGTACCTCTGCCGCTATGTGTCTCAGTACCTCTGCCGCTATGTGTCTCAGTACTTCTGCCGCTATGAGTCTCATTACTTCTGCTGCTATGTGTCTCAGTACCTCTGCCGCTATGTGTCTCAGTACCTCTGCCGCTATGTGTCTCAGTATTTCTCCCGCTATGTGTCTCAGTACTTCTGCTGATATGTGTCTCAGTACCTCTGCCGCTATGTGTCTCAGTACCTCTGCCGCTATGTGTCTCAGTACTTCTGCTGCTATGTGTCTCAGTACTTCTGCCGCTATGGGTCTCAGTATTTCTGCCGCTATATGTCTCACTACTTCTGGCGCTATGTGTCTCAGTACTTCTGCCGCTATGTGTCTCAGTATTTCTGCCGCTATATGTCTCACTACTTCTGGTGCTATGTGTCTCAGTACTTCTGCCGCTATGTGTCTCAGTACTTCTGCTGCTATGTGTCTCAGTACCTCAACGCTATGTGTCTCAGTGATGAATATTATGTTGTTCCCAAAGACATCTTTATTCCTTTTTTTCTAGTTTTTCTTTTGGTTTTGCTGTATGCAATCGTTTATCTGTAATATAAGTGTTTTCCCGTGATTTCACAATCTTATCCACTGAATGGTGCTTTAAATCTATCCAACACTCATTGTAAAAGCTGTAATATATTCTAGCATAGCCGACATGCCGGTGTTTCTGTGACCATCTTTCAATGACCTTAACATGTGTAAATGACTACAACTTTGTGTGTGCCTTTGCGCAAACGCATGGTGGTTTATAGACTCTTAGACTCTTTTTCCTACAACCAAGACCAGCGTTAGTCGTTATGGATTAATAAAATCTTTCATCCCCTTGGGGGTGAGATAGGGGGCTCTCAGTTTTGAACAACAGTTTTGAACAAACTCCATTTAAAAAAAAAAGATATATGGAGTTAGTTATTGTGCAAAAACTGTAAATAATATAAAATTTAATTTTTCATGCTGTAACTACATCATTTCACTACATTAATAGGCCACCATAACTTCATGGTTGACAACTAAATTTACCATTGACACATTACGATGATCACCATCTCAAGATACCTGTACATGATGCATGTACGTGATAACACATTCTCGCACCTCAGACAGAGATATCCAAAGGCATACTCCATGCTAGATTTTTCTATCTCGTCCGATCTGTCTGGTTCAGGATTGTTACTGCCGTCCTTGAAAGGACCACTCCCGATTAAAAAAAAAATCAAAAGTCGGATCAAGATCGTGTGATTCGTGGCGGAAAATTCACAAATTTGTGAAAATGTTTATTTAATCACGACAACAATCAGATATTGTTTAGGAAGCGTCCCGATTCAGCCGTTTCCAGCCAAATGCGTCCCGAATCGCCCGTTCTCAATCCGAATCTGATCCGATTTGTAACTTCCGCATGGTAAAAAACGACGGAATCTGTCCCGACAGCGTCCCGATTCTCCCGTACGCGATCCGACAGAGATTAGACAGTGACTGGACAGTGAACCGACGCATTCGGCAAGATCTGGACGCAATCTGGACTTTATCGGCTAGAAACGGCAATGAGCAATTTCTCCAAATCTTAGATCCAGGATATTGTTACGATTTTGATCCGATACAGCAGAATCTGTCACGACATAGTCACGATTGTAATCCGACTAGACAAAATCGGCTGAGTTTCCCGAATGTTACGGGATGCACCTAACTGTCGGGAGTGCTTGGCCGACCTCTCCGGACCCTCCCGATCCGCAGGACTCTGTTACGAACGTATACGACTGCGTTCAGACAATGATAGGACATTCCAGATAATTGAGGATAGTAATCCGACTTTTTCGCTTTTCGTGTCGTAACGCTGTCTGATCTCAAACGGAAGCCATAATCGGCACTGTGTGAACGCCGCATTATGTAACATTTCGCGAAATTTCTATATTGTGATGTTTTCATCCACGCGTTAACGGCTTGAAATTGACAATCTGCACTAGACATAATTTTTTTTTTCGTTATATGTATTATTTTGATGTTTTTGGATATCTGATGTTGTAGATAAACTATAATCTATTCTGTGAAATACGTTGTCTTTGTAAGAACGGGCTACATTTTTACGCGTAAGTATTCAAATGTAGCTTGAGTAGTGAAGAGGCCATTTTTTATTGGAGTCCCCACAGAATCTTGGCCCTCGACTGAGATAATCCGATCTTGCTCGGTTCCATGTAATTTTATTAAATTGTAAATGTGGATAACAGGACCGTTTCTTGAATTGTTCTTTATTTCTGTTGATACATACACCTCCTTGCATTGCATGGACGCCGATTTGTGAAGGACTGTACATGTACATGTACATCTTTCATTGAATTTTGAATATAACACATCATCAAAGTTGTGTTCAGCTTTTTTTTATGAATCACGTCGTTTTATTGACCCCTTTTTTATGTTATGGAACGTTTCTGACATTCTTACGACCCTAGTACTACTGATGGGTAAAAAATGGGTGGTCGGATGGTGCATTGGATAGCACACTTGCCTTTCAACAAGGCTGCCGGGGTTCGATTCCCCTATCGGAAGTGAAAAGGAATGGGGTCACCTGCCCAACCACGTGGGTTTGCTCCGGGTACTCCGGCTTCCTCCCCCAATAAAACCCACTGCGTGCTTACATCCGGGCCAACAAGAATGATGAATATATAAGTTTGATAAATAAATAAAGTTTATATTTATGGGTAAAAAATGGATGAAATAGCTATATGTTGAAGCTTATATCTACTTTTTCTTTCTGCATCGATAAACACATTTTTTTAAATATGTGATTCCTTGTGTTTTTTTTTTTTTTAGATTTTTAGTGGATATGTCACTGACAGCCATTGTGAATGTATGTTTACCTGCTGAATTTTTTAAATTTGAAACTCTTTGCTATATTAGAGCGGCGTCACTGATTGGCTAACTCTGTATACTTGCCACTTGTCCTGTAGATAGCGTCAGTTTCGTATCAATTCTCTGCGGATATGCATGGCGACACACACTTTCCAACTTCCTGCAACAAAATATCAAGTTAATACATTGAAATAATTTTACTAAAAAATAAGCGATTTACAAAAAAAAACCACCAAAACAACGACCCC
>NW_018406385.1:427199-431006 GCF_002113885.1 Mizuhopecten yessoensis
ACCCCCCCCCCCCCCCCCCCCCCAAAAAAAAACGACACCAAGGGAACACATGTCACTTTGTCATTGTGGTGATATACTAATTACTCTGTAATAATTTATTTTATCAAAATACAATAAAACGAAGTGACAAAGTTACATCCATGCAATTGAATTACGTTTATTCTGCAATAAATTTAATACATGTATGTGTCACACTTGATTCGAGAGAACATGGATCGGATAAGCATTACAAAGCAGCAAATAATACGGGTTCATACCTCAGTCTCTTGCCTTAATATGTTGTGCAGTGCAGCTATATAGATATTTCCACAGCAGTTAGGTGTAGTCTTGGTGAGTTAACTAACCACAGCCTTCATAAATAGCAATGTTTTGTGTTTTTAGATACATTCATTTGTCACGATCGAATGATATGTTGCCATAAAGTTGTCAAAATTACACTTTTCATGGTTTTTTTTGTAAATGTTCCTACAGGACCGAGATGTACTCCTAATAATTTAACTTACCTCAACCTACATAAAAAACCCGTGTTTTAAAATATCTTCATATGTTGCGAAAGATATGTTTTTATGAAGTTGGAAAATTGCGTTTGTTGTGCTGTGTTGTAGATATTTCTACAGCACCGAGGTGTACCCCTAATAATTTAACTAACCACAACTTACATCAAGTACATGTACCAGTGTTTCGAAACCCAATTATGTGTCGCGAATATGTTGTTATGCAGTTGTAAAATTGCTTTTGACGTGCAGTTTTGTAGATACTTCCAGTGCAAAGAGGTGCACTCGTAATAACAAAATAACCACAGACTCCATAAAATATCAGTATTTTTGAAAATATAATTATTTGTCGCGAACTATATGTTTTTATGCAGTTGAAAAATTGCAGATTTGTAGATATACAATCGTAAACTCTTCCGTAAGTAAACTCCATCCAGAACAAACACAACCTAATCAGTTTGTATAGGCGGTCCCGACATACTGTAATGTTCCTCTATATTATACCACTCATCCGCTACTCATTCTACCACGCAGAAACCCTCGCTAGACCGATATTACATTTTGTATACATTCGAGAGTGTCGCGGAACAAAGACTCGTCTTTATAATTATCATAGGAAGACGGCGAAACAGACGCGCCTTTCTCTCACAAACCCACTTTTTGTTGTATATATTCTATAGTGATAACTGTTCAACAATATGTACGCTGTTTAGTATAACATAGCCAGATCATACATTTCCCATAGTTTGCTTGATATAATTTTGACCTATATACCGAAAAAATAAATTGTGTTGATTTGCATTTCGCTCATATAGACACACAGAATCTCCATCGTAATACTACGAATGATCTATTTGAGTAACTCAGAAAACGAGTCCAAACCTTAAATAGTTAGACGAATGTAAAATATAGAAAATATCACACACGTTTTACAATACTAGTATTCACTTGAATTACACGTCCATATACATGTAGGTCAACGACATGCATGTCTGTAGAACATATAGTAAACGCAGCGAGAGATAGTTTACTGTTCTTGATCGATACAAAATGAAAGGGGACTTATTAGACGTTTAAGATATGAGGTCCGCAGTTCATTAATTGACACTTAACAATTTAAGGGGGTTGGTTGGCGCAGTGGATAGCACACTCCCCTTTCACGAAGACGGCCGGGGTTTCATTCCCTAATCGGATGTGACTATGCATGGGTTTATCTGCCTGATCACTTTTCTATAGTTACTCCGGTTTCCTACAACATTATAAGTTATACATCATGTTTCATAATTGTTGCAAAAAGATATACTTTGTATATGTTTTAAGGATTTACCTCTCCCCTAGACACCTTCACTCATAGGACGTTATACCAACCCGATCGATACCAATGAACGGAAGACAACTCGTAAATCCAATTTTGAAAGTTTCCGTTTAATATTTGGGTTATTTCCCTTTGATCGTTGTGCCACGACTTGACACAAAAATAGCTTCTATAGGAGTGTATTGCTAAACGGAAATAGGAAGTACATCCCTTGTTGAAAATCCAATGTAGGGAGACAGTATCACAATTTCCGCAAAATCTAATGTTTAATATTAAAGTGATGAATATCGTATGCTTATTATTGACAGAACAGTGTGTTCTTTCAATATTAAAGTATTGCAAAGCAATCCAGGCATTTTTCTGTACTTCAGAAACCGGCTACATATTTCACTACTGTGAAGAACGATAACTCTTGCATACAATTACTATGTGTATATGCTTTTATCATAAAATGTCAATTTTTAATCGTTTATAGATAATTAATTGTACACAATTTCAGCATTTATGAAATTGATATACATTAATGCAATACTAATTTATGTTAGTATCATTTTTATTGACATTATATTGCAAAAAATTGTGTTTCAATTACTTTTCAAAATTCACTCCTTTTTACATAAATTTCCTTTTAAAATCCTTAAAATTATGACAACCTATATTTTGTTTGTGGCAGAAAATTTTCTTTACTTCAAAGCAATATATCTACAAAATTTGAATAAATTTTACTGAGAAATGGCGACACGATCCTATTACCTTAATAAAAACGATTTTAGTTTCGCTGGCAGACTACAAGGAATATCTTTTCTCGAACAAAAGACAGTACTTAACACATGACATGTGATTCAGGACACCAAGTAGTAGACTCTGCTGGTGGATTATTTAGTCCCCGAAGTTTGGTGTAACCTTGATGGCCACAGCTGTCGCTATTGGGTTTGAAACTACACTATGCCTGTCGAAATAACTCAACACTAAATGAGGACACGGAGAAACTCTGCTGTCCTCGTTACAACTCTCAGGAACTCGACACCTATTGAAGACATTTAAGAGATATGCTGCCCCTTGTTTCAACATTTAGGACATTGGGGAGTTCTGCTGAACGCATCACAACACTAATGAAACGTAAAAATTGATAAGTACAGTAGAGGTTGCTGCCCTCATTACACTAAGGAACTACATGTATATACTTCATGAAGATAATGAGTTGTTACAACTAGTTTTAACTCATTTTGAAAATCACTTGCAATAATGATTATTATAATATACAGCATTTAATATAGCGCCCTATCTAGCTAAAATAAAAAAAATATTCTAAAGCGCTTTACAGTGCATAGATATACAATTAATACAATAGCATGTAGATTAATCAATACAATTTTTGAGGAATTCGCAGGAGCTGCCTTATCAGGCGCTAACTACTAGTCCTATGCCACCTGGCTAATATCTTCCTATGTGTGTATGCCTGCGTGTGTGCTGGAGATGTATTGTGTTCTGTTTGTAAATCGTGATTCCTTGTTACCTCTGTTTTCCAACAAGATAATAGAGCGAAATTTATCCCGAAACAGTGATATATATATAACACAGTTTATACATTTGTCACTTCAAAAAACAAAACCACAAAAAACCCCGTACCGACCGTACTAACGACGTCTGCTACATGTAGCTCCGTACCATGTCGGATCTTGCTCCGTACCGACCGTACTAACGACGTCTACTACATGCAGCTTCGTACCATGTCAATCTTGCTCCGTACCGACCGTCCTAACGACGTCTACTATATGCAGCTCCGTACCATGTCAATCTTGCTCCGTACCGACCGTACTAACGACGTCTACTACATGCAGCTCCGTACCATGTCAATCTTGCTCCGTACCGACCGTACTAACGACGTCTACTACATGCAGCTCCGTACCATGTCAATCTTGCTCCGTACCGACCGTACTAACGACGTCTACTACATGCAGCTCCGTACCATGTCAATCTTGCTCCGTACCGACCGTA
>NW_018406385.1:432391-433418 GCF_002113885.1 Mizuhopecten yessoensis
GTCACCAGTAAACATTGTTCCTCTACTGTTTATATTTCTGTTGAGGTTTTCAACCGCTATGACAGACAAAAGACGTTTTAGCTACACAATGTCAAGACATTCTGAGCTTCCTTAGCTCCGCACCACCCGGTTTACTCCGTACCGCACGAATCGGGGGTAACCGGTGTTTGTATACTACTGGATAGCTTCAACAATGTAATATCTTATTATTAATGAGAGCGATTAGGCTTTAATAATAAAAAATCGTTGATTTAATAAAAAAAATAAATACAACTCCACCGCCATTTCCATGCGACTCAGATAGGCAGCTCCCGGGGGCCGACGTTGGCCGAGTCTGATTGTCTATACGATCGCTACCCATTCACGGGGTTACGTCATCCTCGATACCAGGTTTACGTCATCCTCGATACCAGGGGTTACGTCATTCTCGATATCAAGGGGTTGCGCTCACTTTAGCGTACGTGTGCGTAACCCCTGGATATCTAGGATGGTCCTCCATTACAGAGTTGCAAAGTTCCAGGCCTACGTGAGGCAGTCGCCTTCTCCGGGTTCTCCAGCTTTCCTCCACCACCAAATCGTGGCACATTATTAATTGGACTATTTGTTTGCTAATAGTCAACTTTCGGTAGAAAACAACATAAGTATCTTTAGACATGTGCATCATTACATCAAATCCAGCGATAGGTTTTCATAGTTATAATTACTGTTCTATTGCTTTTCTATTTTTATTTATGTGTAAGTTGTTATATGTGTTTATGAAATTGTATTTCATTATTTTGCCTGATTTATTTGTTACATTGATTCTGTTCATTTTGAAATTACTCTGCTNTTAAGTTGTAATACTTGTTGTCCGATCCATTTGTATATTTGTACAATAAAATATGTTTAAACTAAGCCCTTTAAGACATAATATAGTATAACCACATACATAACCACTATGTTGTTTGTCTTTTGAGATATATTTTGTTTACTTCGATTATTGAGGGAGAGAGAGAGAGAGAGAGAGAGAGAGAGAGAGAGAGAGAGA
>NW_018406385.1:433560-448915 GCF_002113885.1 Mizuhopecten yessoensis
GAGAGAGAGAGAGAGAGAGAGAGAGAGCTTATATTATAAGGGAAAAATAAAAAATAAAACAAAAAAATGTTGGGACTTTTTATTGTCAAATATATCGTCTGCATGCTTGTCCTAAACTAATAATTCGTAGTCATCATTGTATATATAATAGATATTATTAACAACCTTGTATTCGTTGATGTACAATGTAATTTTAGTTATGCTGTCTATTTATTTATCTACCTGTTTATTTTTTTATTTATTATTTATTTATTTATTTATTTATCAATTTATTTATTTATTTATTTACAGTTTAAGATATTAAACATCACTGTCATCTATGTTGATATAATGCTAGCCTTTAATACGATCTAAAGAAACACAAAGACTTTGCAGTCAAGTCGACTCCGGTTTATTACTTGCTCTTGCTATTATACAATATTTATAACAGTATCTTAAATCATTTCTGAACTATACCTACTCACCTATACGGTAGACAATATCAATGACAGTTATCTACGTACTGACATAATTTAAAGTGTTTGGGTAATCAGTTATGTACAGATGAAGGTCTTAATGTAAATTATATATTAGGATATTTGGGCAGGCAGGCATGTGTGTGTGTGAGTGAGAGATTACGTGTGATGTTTTGATGTATCATACATATGTGTGTATGAGTGAGAGATAACGTGTGATGTTTTGATGTATAATACGTGTGTGTGTGTGAGTGAGAGATTATGTGTGATGTTTTGATGTATAATACGTGTGTGTGTGTGAGTAAGAGATTACGTGTGATGTTTTGATGTATAATACGTGTGTGTTTGTGAGTGAGAGATTACGCGTGATGTTTTGATGTATAATACGTGTGTGTGTGTGAGAGAGTGATTATGTGTGATGTTTTGATGTATAATACGTGTGTGTTTGTGAGTGAGAGATTACGTGTGATGTTTTGAGGAATAATACGTGTGTGTGTGTGAGTAAGAGATTACGTGTGATGTTTTGATGTATAATACGTGTGTGTGTGGGTGAGAGATTACGTGTGATGTATTGATGTATCATACATGTGTGTGTATGAGTGAGAGATTACGTGTGATGTGTTGATGTATAATACGTGTGTGTGTGTGAGTGAGAGATTATGTGTGATGTTTTGATGTATAATACGGGTTTGTTTGGGAGTGAGAGATTACGTGTGATGTTTTGATGTATCATACATATGTGTGTATGAGTGAGAGGTAACGTGTGATGTGTTGATGTATTATATGTGTGTGTGTATGAGGGAGAGATTACGTGTGATGTTTTGATGTATAATACGTGTGTGTGTGAGTGAGAGATTACGTGTGATGTATTGATGTATCATACATGTGTGTGTATGAGTGAGAGATTACGTGTGATGTGTTGATGTATTATACGTGTGTGTGTGTATGAGTGAGAGATTACGTGTGATGTATTGATGTATTATACGTGTGTGTGTGTGTGAGTGAGAGACTACGTGTGATGTATTGATGTATCATACATATGTGTGTATGAGTGAGAGATAACGTGTGATGTGTTGATGTATTATACGTGTGTGTGTATGAGTGAGAGATAACGTGTGATGTTTTGATGTATAATACGTGTGTATGTATGAGTGAGAGATTACGTGTGATGTTTTGATGTATAATACGTCTGTATGTATGAGTAAGAGATTACGTGTTATGTTTTGATGTATTGTAGTGTGTATGTATGAGTTTGATGTATTATACGTGTGTGTGTATGAGTGAGAGATAACGTGGGATGTTTTGATGTATAATACGTGTGTATGTATGAGTGAGAGATTACGTGTGATGTTTTGATGTATTATAGTGTGCATGTATGAGTGAGAGATTACGTGTGATGTTTAGATGTATTGTAGTGTGTGCGTATAAGTGAGAGATTACGTGTGATGTTTTGATGTATAATACGTCTGTATGTATGAGTAAGAGATTACGTGTTATGTTTTGATGTATTGTAGTGTGTATGTATGAGTGATAGATTACGTGTGATGTTTTGATGTATAATACGTCTGTATGTATGAGTAAGAGATTACGTGTGATGTTTTGATGTATTGTAGTGTGTATGTATGAGTGATAGATTACGTGTGATGTTTTGATGTATAATACGTCTGTATGTATGAGTAAGAGATTACGTGTTATGTTTTGATGTATTGTAGTGTGTATGTATGAGTGAGCGATTACGTGTGATGTTTTGATGTATAATAAGTGTGTGTGTGTGAGTAAGAGATTATGTGTGATGTTTTGATGTATAATACGTGTGTGTTTATGAGTGAGAGATTACGTGTGATGTTTTGATGTATTGTAGTGTGTATGAGAGATTACGTGTGATGTTTTGATGTATAATACGTGTGTGTTTATGAGTGAGAGATTACGTGTGATGTTTTGATGTATTATAGTGTGTATGTATTGTGTGTGTGTGAGTGAGAGATTACGTGTGATGTTTTGATGTATAATACGTCTGTATGTATGAGTAAGAGATTACGTGTTATGTTTTGATGTATTGTAGTGTGTATGTATGAGTGATAGATTACGTGTGATGTTTTGATGTATAATACGTCTGTATGTATGAGTAAGAGATTACGTGTTATGTTTTGATGTATTGTAGTGTGTATGTATGAGTGATAGATTACGTGTGATGTTTTGATGTATAATACGTCTGTATGTATGAGTAAGAGATTACGTGTTATGTTTTGATGTATTGTAGTGTGTATGTATGAGTGATAGATTACGTGTGATGTTTTGATGTATAATACGTGTGTGTTTATGAGTGAGAGATTACGTGTGATGTTTTGATGTATAATACGTCTGTATGTATGAGTAAGAGATTACGTGTGATGTTTTGATGTATTGTAGTGTGTATGTAGGAGTGAGAGATTACGTGTGATGTTTAGATGTATTGTAGTGTGTGTGTATAAGTGAGAGATTACGTGTGACGTTTTGATGTATAATACGTGTGTGTGTATGAGTGAGAGATTACGTGTGATGTATTGATGTATCATACATGTGTGTGTATGAGTGAGAGATTACGTGTGATGTATTGATGTATCATACATGTGTGTGTATGAGTGAGAGATTACGTGTGATGTATTGATGTATCATACATGTGTGTGTATGAGTGAGAGATTACGTGTGATGTATTGATGTATCATACATGTGTGTGTATGAGTGAGAGATTACGTGTGATGTGTTGATGTATTATACGTGTGTGTGTGTATGAGTGAGAGATTACGTGTGATGTATTGATGTATCATACATGTGTGTGTATGAGTGAGAGATTACGTGTGATGTATTGATGTATCATACATGTGTGTGTATGAGTGAGAGATTACGTGTGATGTATTGATGTATCATACATGTGTGTGTATGAGTGAGAGATTACGTGTGATGTATTGATGTATCATACATGTGTGTGTATGAGTGAGAGATTACGTGGGATGTTTTGATGTATTGTAGTGTGTATGTATGAGTGATAGATTACGTGTGATGTTTTGATGTATAATACGTGTGTGTGTGAGTGAGAGATTACGTGTGATGTTTTGATGTATTATAGTGTGTATGTATTGTGTGTGTGTGAGTGAGAGATTACGTGTGATGTTTTGATGTATTGGAGTGTGTATGTATGAGTGAGAGATTACGTGTGATGTTTAGATGTATTGTAGTGTGTGTGTATAAGTGAGAGATTACGTGTGATGTTTTGATGTATAATACGTGTGTGTGTATGAGTGAGAGATTACGTGTGATGTTTAGATGTATTGTAGTGTGTGCGTATAAGTGAGAGATTACGTGTGATGTTTTGATGTATAATACGTGTGTGTGTATGAGTGAGAGATTGCTTGTGATGTTTTGATGTATTGTAGTGTGTATGTAGGAGTGAGAGATTACGTGTGATGTTTTGATGTATTATACGTGTGTGTGTATGAGTGAGAGATTACGTGTGATGTGTTGATGTATAATACGTGTGTGTGTGTGAGTAAGAGATTATGTGTGATGTTTTGATGTATAATACGTGTGTGTTTGTGAGTGAGAGATTACGTGTGATGTTTTGATATATTGTAGTGTGTATGTATAAGTGAGAGATTACGTATGATATTTTGATGTATTGTAGTGTGTATGTATGAGGGAGAGATTACGTGTGATGTTTAGATGTATTGTAGAGTGTGTGTATAAGTGAGAGATTACGTGTGACGTTTTGATGTATAATACGTGTGTGTGTATGAGTGAGAGATTGCTTGTGATGTTTTGATGTATTGTAGTGTGTATGTATAAGTGAGAGATTTCGTATGATATTTTGATGTATTGTAGTGTGTATGTATGAGTGAGCGATTACGTGTGATGTTTTGATGTATAATACGTCTGTATGTATGAGCAAGAGATAACGAGGGATGTTTTGATGTATTGTAGTGTGTATGTATGAGTGAGAGATTACGTGTGATGTTTTGATATATTGTAGTGTGTATGTATAAGTGAGAGATTACGTATGATATTTTGATGTATTGTAGTGTGTATGTATGAGTGAGAGATTACGTGTGATGTTTTGATGTATTGTAGTGTGTATGTATGTACATGTATGTGACAGGTACTGAAAGTAATTTTCATACTGCAATATATTCCGACATTTAGGAAGCATTGACACATATAAGAATATATTGTATTTCTAGGTATTCGTTTGGTTTTGTTTTGTTTAATGTCCTATCAACAGCTAATGTCATTTAAGGACGTGCCTCCATCTTTGTTGTTACACGTGTGTAGCAGGCATGGTATGTTGGTGTTCTAGCCTCCTTGTGATAGCGCGGATCTGGTGCCGATTTAAAATTGCTTTCCCCCTAAAATACCATGACGAATGCACCGCACCCATCACAGAATTCCGCCCGTTCACATTATACAGACAACGGATAAACCAGTTGTTTCCATTCCCCTGAATAACGCTAACCCTAAACAGGGATTACCAACCACCATTTGTAAGGACTTTGGTATGTTAGTAACTTACGGCCAGGGAACAGAACCCACTGCCTCCCTCACTTTGGCGCTCGTTTAACATTAAAGCCAAACGTGAGGTATTGCCGAGCAAGGTGCTAGGAAATAAAAGATAGGTAGAAGTAGAAAGAAAGATAAATATTCAAAATATTGCAACGGGTGCAGCATACTATTTTGGTCGCTTTTTGTGTACCCCAAGTGGAGGGCACAAAAGCAAATCCCAGATTCTGCAGGGGGTTCCCACATTAGTCGCCTCTAACAATACATGCTGTGGGTAACAGCAATTGTATTCTTTTCTCGATCACTGACCTACATGAGTCTTGTATGTATTCATTTTATTGATTACGATTTCACATATAAAACACGAATACTGAGCATCCGACACCAAACTCCAATGATAAATTAGAAATCATTTTATCTAGTTCTGGAGGTTATGACATCAGAACACCTAGCTTAATTTAGATGACCTTGATTCATTCCTCACATTAAGTATCTATCCAAAATTGTTTCATAACAGCGCTTTAACTCACAGGGAATTAGTTGAGCAAAATTATGGAGCATATTTCCATTTCGCAATTATTTCCAATATATTTCTAGATAAATATTTTACAATTATGGACTTCAGGTGAGATCTATCCCTGATTTACGGACCTGGTCTGAACAATATTCACAGAGGCCGAAGGCCGAGGTGAATATTGTTCAGACCAGGTCCGTAAATCAGGGATAGACCGAAACTGAAGACCACAATTGTTTTATTATATGACATTTTACGATAAGATTAATATTTTTTCATGGCATAAGCACATGGGGCATGGACCATTTTGGAATCACAGAGTGTAGGACTTCAAATACAAAATAACATACACAAAAATTGAATTTCAGATTCAATTCATGTGATATTTAATTTCAAGTAAATATTATATGAACAATTGACATCATCAATATTAACATAGTTCAGAAGTTGAAGAGATAATTCATTTGTATTTGAATTCAGTATTGTGAATTAGGCCGAGGTAATTTCCCAGCCAGTCTGTAAATCTATTACCATTTTAGTAGCGGTCTGTGACACTTTTCTATTTCTAGAACGAGGTCTGTAACATATTAACAGACTCGTCACGTGACGTCACTTCTCCAATCAGGACTCGGAATTAGCACCAGTCATATAATAAAGCTATATATTGATTGAAACTGCAACATTATTAACCGAAATAATTAGCATAACTGGACTGGGCTAATCGCCGATGACCATTTAGTTCAATTTGTTAGAAGGTCCGTGGTCGGTGGTCTGGGGATCGAATTCCTTTCTGGTCGTGGAATTTTAATTTTCTGTTATATTTGGCAACCAACTAAAGATACCTCCGAAAATGGAACAGAGTCTCGTGTGTCTGCGGGGCTTTGGGTGTTCCACGTTCGAATCCTAGTCTAGCTGTGCGTTTTCCTCTCACGTTAATGCGCGTACATAGATGTACCAATCAAGGGTTTTGGAGTCACAATTCATTATTTTAATCAAATGAGTTGTCTTTTAGAAACAGGTACTTGTAAAAAAGTAAGATGTGTCGTGGCGTATTTGAAGAGAGGTATGTCAATATAATATTAAAAATGTTGTCATGAACTGTGACAGTATCGACATAATCATTGAATAGTTGGATTGTTTGTTATATGTCGACAGACTTATCATCACATTTTGCCGTCTTAGTGTTTTACTGCTAATGTCGTTAGTCAGACTGGCTAATGTCTTGTAGATGTCGGAAAGCCTATATAATGTATAAATGGCAAAAAAATGAGCATAAAATTATGTTCATTTTCGTGAGTTTACGTACAGTAATAATGTCTTCTCATAAGCTCCGAGTTTTGGCGGTGCCAATCTCGAAAAATATCCCGTTCTTATATATAGATATATTACAAATAATCACCCAGAATTCAATCTCTGATTCCAAGTAGTGGCTCCTTTTTCCAATAAAACTACTTAACTGAACTAATACAATGGGACAAGCAAGATATATATTTTTTGTGTGTGTCAATCAAATTTTATTCGTACTTTCCTGAGAAGTAAACAGAGTATGTTCACTTCATACAGACAACACAAGAGAGAAATTTTCCGTTTTCATAGGGTGGACAGGGCAGTGATCCACACTTAGTTTTGACACCATAGAACAGTTTACCGTCTTCATTATGGGTACCACCCCCGGGAACTGCCTGAGCGTTCCCATCAACACAGACGTACTGTGAGGCTGCCTGGTGACCATGGTAACCAGACGCTAGGTCGCCCTGATATACTTCCGTCCATCCTGGATAGCATTGTGTCCTACCCGGAATCATGAGAGAGGCGGTGTGTTGTGTACCAAGACAGACGGCGCACGGTACATCCTCTGCCCAATTCGGCATACCAAACAGGACACTTGGCCCCTTGTACTCTGCCCCGTAGAGAAAGCCAACATCATCGTTGTACACCAGATCCTTGTGAGGTCCCCAGATAGGGTCGTTTGGCATACATACGTATTCCGCTGCGGCTCCAGTAGAGGTAAACATCGACCCACCAGCATAACCTAAAATAATCAAGTGTATACTTATTAACTTGGTAATATAATGTCTTCATGATGTTACACATGATAAAAGTATCAGGTGTGTTTGAATTTGACAAAGAAAACATCCAAATAAGTCAAGTTTCGAGATACTGAAGCATACAAGTATTAAGGGGTTTAAGGACCCATTTTACTCTGCAGGCAAAACACTAGAGAATACCGCAAACAATTATCGCATCCTAATTTTGTGTTGGATACGGCTTTTCGTTACTATGGTAATGATCTTCTGTTGACCAAGTAGGTCGGATGGCTAAAGCGTCATAAAAGGGATCTAAGGTCCAGGGTTATAGTGACAGTAAGATGACCTTAGGTCATTGGGTTCGAGCTGTAATTTAATCCCGTTGTTTTTTAACACTCGGAACACTGCCGCTGATATGTTCTTATGTCAAAGTTATTAGTTTTCAGAAAAGTATCGCAAGGTATGGTTTTCATTTCAGAGTCAATAACACATCGTAAAGCGAATTTCAGTTTTGACAGTGGTACGGCGATCCTTAAAGAAATGCTTCAAGTTAAAGAGAAAAGCATAACCATAGCGTTAACATTCAAACACAAACTATTAATTCGAAATAGGAACAAAATGACTACAGGAACTTTGGCAACATTACCTCAAAGGAAAAACTATCACTACAGTTAATCAAAAAGTTATAAAAAGTTAGGTACATATGTATCGTTGCATGGTATATATAATCTTCTTTATCTTAATAATTAGCGCAGAGTATTCAATTAATATCTGTTCAAGGGTTAAAGTGACATATATTTTAAATTTTAACACTTTTTCGATGCAAAGACTCTTTTCATTTGTGAATAACCATGTATATATTATTGGATGATGGACCATGCGCGTGCATTTATTATGTAGGCAAGCGAGTCGCGGGACATATTTCCTTTGTCGAAAGGGTACAGGCAATTCATTTTGTATTTGAAGATTTGATAGTGGACACACAAAACTGTTTCTATTTAAAATCTTGCAGTGTAATGAAGACAAATATGGGAATCAGATGACAAATGTTAGCTCGTGTAAAAGAACAATAATAATAAACTTTATTTATTAAGAATTAAAAAACCTGATTTAGCCAAAGGCTAATCTCCATCAGGGTCCTCTATGTTAGTAAAATGTGCTAGTGTTTACATAGTATTTCTTAAAACATAGTAATATAAACTAAACATTAATTACATCTAAAATATAAGTTATGAGATTGCTGAAAATATTACATGCAATTATATAGTACATGTACAATACATCAAATATCACAGAAAGCATAACTCTCATGCCTTGAAGGTCTGATAATAGTTAAATGGCCGGAGCCTTACATACATATATGCTAATAAAGCGAAGTATAGAAATTACCAGGATATTTGCTAATATAGCATAAATTAAAAATCTGTTTTCTTTATCTAAAAGTATGAAACACAGTAGTGCTTTATAGCTCTATGCTTAAAAGTGTTAAAAGATGGTGGTGACCTTACATCATTTGGAAATGCATTCCAAGTCTTACAACTTGATAAAACAAAGTGACTAGAATAGAAGGTTGTCCTGTGCTAAGGAATGTACAACATATTCTGTTCAGCACGTCGTGTTTAAAACAAGAACATAAATATTCAGGAGCAAGTCCTTGTACACATTTTAAGGTCATTACAGTCTTTCTATAATTAATATACAATTTGATAGGCATCCATTTCAACACAGAAAACATTTCTTTTGGAGGAGTTTCAAATGGAACAACATAGTTTATATAGCTATATTACAGTTGTGGGACCGCACAACGCACCAAAAATAGCGTGCGCACACCGTGCATACACATCGTTCACACACCGTCCGCACATCGTCCACACATGGTGCGCACAACTGTGCGATTTAGCAATCGTTCGCCCCGTTGTGCGCTTCTCTCCGCACAACTGTGCGATTTGGTATCATTTGTAGATCAAAATTACGGAATGACAAAAATACGGAAGGCTTGTATGCGATAATGTACACTGTGTATATATCTGTAATTTCTCATCACAATAATCAAGATTATACAATTTCACAATGCGTGTTACACAGTATTACAGCGACCGTTAGGCTGTCAAGAATGGGTTTGGCTCCAAGGTAACAGAACAGGTAAATAACAATTTTATGAGTGTCCGGAGTTTTACCTGACCAGTGCCTGACACACAGAGCTGATATGCGATACCGTTTGACCGTAATGAATAGTATTTGTTATTTGCATTCGTTTGCCTATAGCTCCCCTTCACCTGGATTTTCACACCCCCGGCCTTACCCGACGAGTTACGTAAGTGCCCCAGGCGGGGAGAAAACTACGGTCCAGGTACATGTACAAAGTGGTTATGTTTACCTGTATACGGGATTGTGTTGTAATTTTACATGTGTCGATTAAGTTTGTTTAAAAACACAGAAAACACAATTTCTAAATATAAGAATGTATAGACAGAAAGATAAGTTTATAGATGTTGCTAGAATATAGAAACATACGTAAACATCAAGTTTATATGTTTAAACACGAAACCGTATTAATTATTAAGACACCAACCACGATTGTTATCGCACAACGTCCGTCCATCGTGCGCACAGATGTGCGCAAGCAATGATCGTCCAGCTTTTTATCGTTCGCCCATCGTGCACAAACCGTTCACACACCGTGCACACATCGTGCGCACACCGCACATCGTGTAACGTTGTGCGATCCCACAACTGTATCTAGGTCACCTTGCTTATCATAGGTGTATTGACACTGAGGCAGACACAAACATTTGTGTTCATATTTGATTGAATAGATATAATCTACATATGAGCGTATATATTATGGTGTAAAGAAAAACTGGAGATTCGAAAATTTTGGAATACTAATAACCTCATGCCGCAAGCGACCTTCGATTATTATTATATTCGCAACAATTCCTCATCCTCGTGGTATATTCAACCATTACGAACACACACGTCGATTTTTTAATAATGAATACCTTAGGTATCTCGAATGTTTGGAGAATATCAACAGTTCTCTTACCCTTGACAGGTGTATATACATTTCCGGCTGTGATATATACTTGTCTCACCCTCGGTTTGAGACGGGGAATCCCTCAGTGAAAAAAAATGTATGACTCACGTAAACAAAACTCTCCTCATATCAGCGTCTGTAACGTCAAAATTGAATTATGTGTATGACAGGGTCGGCAGGGTAAAAGAACAAAATAATTCACCGCCTTGAGGTGGGATTGAGAATCTCAACATTTGGAAGGAGATTATAAACTCACCAAACAAGCCTCGTTTTTGGCAACATTAGAATCTTCTCCCCTTTGGTTTAGATTCCCCTTTCTCAGGCCAGTGGGAATGACATATTTAATCATGCTTACCAGAGTAAACCTTTGTTGTTATATTGGCAGGACAGTCTCGTCTTCCCCACCTTGTAAAAACAGCTCCTTTGCCACCTGTCAATATATAATAGAGGAGCAATGATGTATAAGAAGTTAATATTAAATGAGCTAAAATACAACGTTAATATAAAGAATATCTATGTGTTTATTGACAATATTACCTTGATTAGTTTCAAGTTTCAAGTTTTATTCAAACTTTAGGCCATTGGCCCATCAGTATACAATACATATTATACACAAATCATGGACAATATACAGAGAATGAAGACAATCATATTCCATTATAATACCCTTAATTTGTTTGCCTCATAGATGAATTTTCCTAGAAGACACAAATCTTTAATATTATGGACACTCAATAACTGAACGACTTTAAACACAGATGTTTTTTTCCAATAGTAGCTTTTGATAAAACGTGATCTTAGATTTTGGAATTTAAAACAGACTAATAAATGGACAATTCGTCCTCTACTTCAGAGGGGGAGTTACACTGTTTACAATATCTACGTTCTCTAGGTATATTATCATACCTTCCAACTTCCACAGCCAAAGAATGTGTAGATGTACGGATTCGAGTTAAACAAATGCGATATTTCATTGGTATATATTTTGTGAGGTAAAATTGTAATGATTCTCCAAAATCAATGATATTTTTATACAATAAACAATATTCATCTCTTACTGCTTTAGCCCAGTTGAAATCATTTTTACAACAACGTTTTAATAAAAAGTGGAAATGATGCAATTTTCAGATTTTCAGATCTTAAACCAATATTTCATCATTCTAATTTTTCTCATACAAACTAGAGGTAATCGTCACAATGCAAGATGTACCATGTTGTTATTGGCCGATTTCTTCACTTTTGTACATGTTCAATCTCTGGAGCTTTGTGCATACACCAAATTTCACTTGCATAAAAAAGGATACTGCTTACATATGTATCGAAAAGGTGTAGCATAGTTTTTACATTTAAGTTTTATGATGAACACTTTGAAAATAATGCAAACATAGCTTTTCGTTGGATAGAAGTGAGTTTATTGTTGTAATTTAGAATAACACCTAGGTAAGGATATTGATCCACACATTCGACTTTACTTCCTTTGTAACACCATTTTTCATCATTATGTAATCTTCCACCTTTCCTGAAAATTATTTTTTTTGTTTTTTTTTCCGAGTTTTTAGAGTGACGTCTTGTTTTTTTGCAACGTTGGTCTGTGGGATAATTACGATAGCATTATATGAACACCAAAGGGAATCATACTTACTCTGTAGATTTTTGAGATCTGAGTTTTGGGTGTTGTATTTGATCTGTAGATTAGCGAGTTCGATATTCAGGCTGTTGTACTTGGTTGCGAGCTCGGTATTCTGGCTGCTGTATTTGGTCTCTAGGTCCGCAAGTTGTGTATTCTGGCTGCTGTACTTTACCTGTAGATTAGTTAGTTTGGTGTTCTGTGTGTTGTACTTGACCTGTATCTCCTGAAGTTCGGCCTGGAATCTGGTCAGTTCCTGTTGGATATACTGTGGATCACTGAGGAGTATACGCTTGTCGTCTGACCCGTTGGTGACGGTAATGGCTGCCAGAGACAGCGAAACTATAAAACAAGAAAACAACATTTGTTAGAGGCAATCGTGTCTGTTGTTATCTCTTCCACGATCTGGGTTTAAAAGGGACTGAGACACAAAGATATAAAAAGGTTAAATGTTATCGTGACTCGTTCTACACCGAAAATGACATCACAGGTCATTCTTAACGTGGAGCATAACACTAGTATCTTCTTTTATATCCAAATAATGCCTTTATTGTAAGAACATACACATGTAACCATCTTGGATAGTTTTGAAAGTCTGAATGAAAAATGGTACCATTGAGTCCCATTTTGAAATTGAAAAGAGAGGTAATTAAAAATAGTAGTTTTCTTAATTTGGTAATAAAATTACAATTGACCTGGAAGGAATTAATATGCAACGCATATTTCTATCAAACAGTCGCTTGGAATTTAGCAATATTTTGTTTCAAATGTGTTGGACTGCTGTCAACTGTCTTAGCAAATTTAATGTTTATTAAAAACATCATGACCAATTATATGCAGAGTGATAACTATAATCCGGAAAAAACAAAGTCGTTGTTTTAATATTTTCCGATCAGAGGCAATAGTGATAGGCATTTGATCAGCTAAACAAAAGTGTACCTTTATGTATATGTTGTGGCGATAAAATGGATGGCTACATAGCCAAACGAAATGCTTTTTATCTAATAATATATGTTTGAGAGAGAAAGAGAGAGTGCTATTTTGATGTATTATACATATGTGTGTATGTGTGAGTGTGTGTGTGTGATATTTTGATGTAATATACATGTCTGTGTATGTGTGAATGAGGGAGAATGTGTGATATTTTGATGTCTGTGAGTAAGAGAGAGAGTGTGTGTGTGATATTTTGATGTAATATACATTATTACCCCTTTGAGAAAAATCTAGGAATCTGATTGGTTAAAAACTACAGTGTACCAAACCGCATTCGTAAATCTCAGGAGGTATACGAAAATCTCAGGGGGTATACGGTCATGTCACGTGATTTTACAAGGGGTAATACGGTGGAATCACGTGATTTTACAAGGGGTATACGGGTCACGTGTCTTTGTATCTTGCGGCCGGGCATCGGGAGACAACTCGCATTCGTCGTCTGCTTCGCTGTTTACAAAATGGCAAAACGTTTCGCTTCGCATACTGATGAGGAAATACTCGCCAAAAGGGCTAACAATGTGCCACATAACACACAAAAGTCGAACAGACGAGCGGCAAACATGCTGAGAACGTATTTAAAAGAAAAGCATGAGGAAGAAGAGCTTGAGGAATTTGATAAAACGAAACTAAATGAGGTACTGTGCCTGTTATTTTTCTTTGTTTTTATTATAAAAGACTCAAAGGGGTAATAAATTCGTTACACGGATTTTTGGCAGGGTATACGGGATGGTATGACCCTACAGGATTTCGTATTCGTACTAATTTTGGGTTTCGTATTTCCTGAGGCCGATAGTCCGAAAGAAATACGAAATCCTGTTGGGTCATACCATCCCGTATACCCTGCCAAAAATCCGTGTAACTAATAATATTCATATATTTCAAGACAAATATTGCTATATATTGATTGATACCGCAAAATCATAAACCAAAATTGGTACAGCATAGCAGGAGTTGGCCAATCGCCGGCGACCAGTTAGTTCATTTGGTTAGAAGGTCGGTCTATAATTCGGTGGTCTTGGGTTCGAATCCGAGTCTTGTCGTTGCATTTTTGGATTTTCTTTTATATTTGGCACCCAACTAAAGATCCCCACGGAAGTGGTACAGGGTCTTGTGTGTCGTCGGAGTCGAAAGACTCTGACGAAGAGGAACTTAACCTGGTCGTTCAGCGGTAACCAGGAAGCTCTACTGGTTAGAGCGTCCATCTAGAGTTTGGATGTTCCAGGTTCGTATCCCGTGTTAGCTGTACATTTTCCTTTATCAATATATAATAGCGGTGAAATGATGTATAAGAATGTTATATTAAATGAGCTAGACTGCCACGTTAATAAATTGAATATCTATGTGTTAATTGAGAGTATTACTTAATTTACTTTGCCTAGTCTGTGACATCTTTCATCGTTGTAATTGTGGGCATAGAGTGTTATAGGAACGCAAAAGGGAAACGTTCATGTACTTACTCTGTAGATTTTTGAGTTGGGTGTTTTAGTTGTTGAACTTGGTCTGCAGATTTGCGAGCTCGGTGTTCTGGCTACTGTACTAGGTCTGTAGGTCCACTAGTTTTGTATTCTGGCTGCTGTACTTGGTATGTAGATAAGCGAGTTCGGTATTCTGGCTGCTGTACTTGGTATGTAGATAAGCGAGTTCGGTATTCTGGCTACTGTACTTGGTCTGTAAATTGTTGTACTTGACTCGCATATCCTGAAGTTCGGACTGGAATCTGGTCAGCTCCTGTTGGATGTACTGTGGATTATTCTCATCTGATCCATTGGATGGCTGCCAGAGAAACCGCAACTATAAAACAAGAAACAACATTTTGAACCGAAACCAAAGTAAACAAACATGAATATACGATTAGACCAAAAAACAGAGTAAACAAACAAGAAAACAAGGTTAGACCTTACGACACAGCAACCGAAACCAAAGTAAACAAACAAGAATACACGGTTAGATCTAACGACACAGCAACCGGAACCAAAGTAAACAAACAAGAATACACGGTTAGACCTAACAAAACAGCAACCGGAACCAAAGTAAACAAACAAGAATACACGGTTAGACCTAACGACACAGCAACCGGAACCAAAATTAAATAAACAAGAATACACGGTTAGATCTAACGACACAGCAACCGGAACCAAAGTAAACAAACAAGAATACACGGTTAGACCTAAC
>NW_018406385.1:456748-469157 GCF_002113885.1 Mizuhopecten yessoensis
CTAACAACACAGCAACCGGAACCAAAGTACACAAGCAAGAATACACGGTTAGACCTAACGACATAGCAACCGGAACCAACGTAAACAAACAAGAATACACGGTTAGACCTAACGACACAGCAACCGGAACCAACGTAAACAAACAAGAATACACTGTTAGACCTAACAACACAGCAACCGGAACCAAAGTAAACAAACAAGAATACACGGTTAGACCTAACGACATAGCAACCGGAACCAAGGAAAACAAACAAGAATACACGGTTAGACCTAACGACATAGCAACCGGAACCAAAGTAAACAAACAAGAATACACAGTTAGACCTATACGACACAGCAACCGGAACCAAAGTAAACAAACAAGAATACAAGGTTAGACCTAACGACATAGCAACCGGAACCAAAGTAAACAAACAACAGCACATATTACAACCTAACGACACAGCAACAGTAAACAGAGTTAACAAGCAAAAAGACACGGTTAGACCTAACGACACAGCAACAGTAAGCCTGCTAATAAACAATCAAGCTATTTAGCTAGATGACAATCACCTCTCTCCTGACATTTGAATGCATTAAAAATAACGTGAATAGAAATAGTAATCGGATTTGAGGTAGCGGTAAAGATTGATTTGAAGCGGTTCGAATCTCCGCCTTAGTGCTCAGGATTCACATCACTGCCTGTGAAAAAAGCCAATAATAGATGCCATTAAAGGCACGTTAGCGCTACATATGGCCTGGAGCGTGACCAACCTTCACTGAAAGGGACATAAAGAAGTGAAATACGACCGCAAAGCAAATTTTGATACGACTCGCGAGAACATAGATTTAGACTTGTGTCGGAGCGGCATTTCTGAATGACCTTTTACATTTCAGAGTGACCTGATTCTGAAAGACGTGATATTTTTTGTGAACAAAATCTCAACCGGTCTTTCATATTGAAGCATCCTTTTTGTTCTTGTATACCATACACGTCTACCACCGATGTATAGGGGCGCACACATGATGTTTTAAATAGGAAACAAAGAAATCAACGCGGAAGCATGTAATGACTCACGTGCTCCGATTTTGTTGTTGTTTCCAGTGCAACATGTGGTACTTGTAAATGTAATCCAGGAACACATGTTGTTAACAAATGATATAAGACACATTGATCAATGATTCAATCCTAACACAAACGGAAACATTACAGTGGAATATCTTATCCTGAACATTACTGCAGCGTAGAATGGAGACCCTCTGGTAGTGAACCCTGATTAAGTATTTAATTTGTAAACAGGACACCTCTACCTGACAACTCTGATACAAAGAACATATACTGGAGTGGAGAATCGACTGTAACACGTACACAATAACAAACAGAGTCGAAACGACGGAACAAAATTGTAGATGAATATCATTTTAATTTAATGGCTTGTCAATATATGAAGAATGATTTGAACTCTAAGGTTATGGCCATAAAGATCTATGCGTGCTGTATGTCATTTTCCCAAATATCACACACAAGTCATCATGCAATGCATGCGCAAATGACTTTCAAACGTACGAAGGGAAAGCATACTCCACGCCGTATCAGTAGATACAGCCTGATCAATAGCGCTGAGGAAATAATTGTTCTAGAGAAAAAAAATGATGTCCGTGTATGTTGTGTATTCTCAGAAAATCGACGCAATGATGTCTAAGGTTCCTAACGTGTTAACAAAATCTATAATGCACATCCCCATGCATGCTATGATAGATACAGTGTTGACTGACACTCGCCAGGTCTAGCATTGCCAAGAATCATTTTTACCATCACAGCAATCGACGAATACATCTTACAGACAGAGTTTTCTCATCAACCTCGTTGGGAATTATGTAAAAACTGTTGTAAAAAAAGAGATACAGACAAATTTGATCTCAGCAAAACTAAATGCAGCCAACATTGTTTTCAGCAAAACTAAATGCAGCCAACATTGAAAACTAAATGCAGCCAACATTGTTTTCAGCAAAACTAAATGCAGCCAACATTGTTTTCAGCAAAAGTGGCCTCATTGAAGATGACTTGGGCTAGATTTCTTGGACAATTTATGATAGAGATAGGTCAAACTGTCCTGTAAAACACTGGATAGCGAGACAACTAGGCTAGTGGAGGGCAGATGGTGGAAAGTCGGATTAGTGGTGGCTGAATTAACTAGACTTGTATACGTTTGAATGCATCCGCCAGAAAATCGCTTTCATTTGACTTGATAGTGTTGAGTACCTAGATACAGCAATCCACCGGTCGAAGTTGTTTGAATAGTGAATCGAGATAACGAGTTAAATGAATCGAGATAACGAGTTAAGTGAATCGAGATAACGAGTTAAATGAATCGAGATAACGAGTTAAGTGAATCGAGATAACGAGTTAAGTGAATCGAGATAACGAGTTAAATGAATCGAGATAACGAGTTAAGTGAATCGAGATAACGAGTTAAGTGAATCGGGATAACGAGTTTAATGAATCGAGATAACGAGTTAAGTGAATCGAGATAACGAGTTAAGTGAATCGAGATAACGAGTTAAGTGAATCGAGATAACGAGTTAAGTGAATCGAGATAACGAGTTAAGTGAATCGAGATAACGAGTTAAGTGAATCGAGATAACGAGTTAAGTGAATCGAGATAACGAGTTAAGTGAATCGAGATAACGAGTTAAGTGAATCGAGATAACGAGTTAAGTGAATCGAGATAACGAGTTAAGTGAATCGAGATAACGAGTTAAGTGAATCGAGATAACGAGTTAAGTGAATCGAGATAACGAGTTAAGTGAATCGAGATAACGAGTTAAGTGAATCGAGATAACGAGTTCAGTGAATCGAGATAACGAGTTAAGTGAATCGAGATAACGAGTTAAATGAATCGAGATAACGAGTTAAATGAATCGAGATAACGAGTCAAAAAACAAATATCGAAATCAAATGCAACGAGACAAAAAACATTTCACTTCGATGTGAGCATGATATTGGAGACATCGTGATACTAAACAACTGACTTTAAATCTCTGTCTAAATGTGGGGCCGCGGTTAAGACGTCTGACATTCTGCTACCACTAGCCCTCCACCACTTGGTCGCGGGTTCGAGACATACGTTGGGGCAGTTGCCAGGTACTGGCCATAGGTCGGTTCCTCCACCACCAAAACCTGGCACGTCCTTAAATGACCAACACTGTTGTAATAGGACGTAAAACACAAACAACCTAAACCAAACTGAAATGTTTCAGGCGGTTTAACCGTAAATATCTTTACACGAAGACATAATATTTCAAGAGTGCATTTCAAACAATATATTGAATTAAATATGCAAAACATTCAATAAGTGATGAGTATTCACGTTATAAAAAGATGAAATTTGTGTATTCTCGACATTTTGGAATGTGTAATCTGTTCGCCTTGCGAATTAGCTCAAAAAGATATGTCTTACGAAATATGACTATCTTACTTTATCCAGAATCGATCTAGAACGTATCGTTAGAGTACGTAGCTCTTCTGTATTACCGGGTTTCATACTTTGGTAGTTTACTGTAAGCTGAAATCTTTTGTATTGCCAAGTTTCGTGTATCGGTTTAACTGTAACCAGGAATGACGTTACTGTAGCACTTCTGTATTGTCGCAATTGACACATCCATTATTCTGGCATTTTTTGTTATTGCTATGTTGATCCATACCAAAGTTACTGTAACTGAAATTGATGTTTTTGTGGCTTTTCTACATTGCCAAAATTCATACAGTAGTAATTTATCGGACCATCGTCTGAGTGGCCGAGATTCATTTAGCGGTAATTTACTGTAACCAGAATTAATCTAGACCGCATCGTCTGAGTGGCTCTTCTGTGTTGCCGAGATTCATACAGCGTTAATTTACTGTAACCAGAATTAATTGTGAACGTATCGTCTGAGTGGCTCTTCTCTATTGCCGAGATTTATATAGCGGTAATTTACTGTAACCAGATTTGATCTTAAACGTATCGTTTTGGTTCGGTAAGGTGGCTAATCCGTATTGCCGAGGTTCATATACTGGTAATTTACTGTAACCAGAATTGATTTAGAATATGTCGTCTGAGTTGCTCTGTTGTATTGCCGAGGTTCATAGAGCGGTAATTTACTGTAACCAGAATTGATCTAGACCATTTTTGTTTGTCTGGGTGGCTCTTGTGTGTTGCCGAGATTGATACATTGGTAATTTGTGTTTGCTGATAGCATCGACGAGGAGACAAGGCTAATGTATTATTTTTCATGAAAATCTACAAATCAGTATTACAAAGCAATTCTGTTAATGCATGTTTGTACGTTTCGTACAAAAAGGTTTTTCTTGATTTCCATCTCTACTTGATAGAAAGCAAACAATTGCGCCATCATATCTCTGTGTAGTCGGCCTAAATACAATGGCGAGATCAAATTCAACAGATAAGTCAAAAATTTCTACGATTTGTTCATTGCTGGACCAAAACGACAATTCTCTGAATAATGAAAAACGTTTTTATAGTTTGAGCAATAAATAAGATCCTAATAAGGAACTAATTATATACACATACGGTGGTGGGGTGGCGCAGTGGATAGCGAAGTTGCCTTTCACCAAGGCGGTCTGCGTTTGATTCTCCGATCGGACGTGAAGAGTAATGGGGTCACCTGCCCGACCACGCGTTGGTTTTCTTCAGATTCTCCGGTTAACTCCTACATGCGCCTAACACCCGTGCACTAACATCCGGGCCACTTTTCTAATGACTTGTAGGACACATTCATAAACTGTTAAGGTAATGTTATTCAGAACGACCATAAAACCATATTATGGCATGTTATTTATCATGGTAAAAACATTAAAAAAAATGGAACAATATAATCGTAACAAAAATAAAAACGCTCTGCTGCATTTGTGGTACTGAATTTCCAAAACGCACAAACATTTAGGGTACATTTTTTTAAGTGTAGGCGGCCCAGTTCAAACTTTGAAAGAGTAGAAAACAACTGTTTTCCGAATGCAGATGTGAGTCGCAAACCCTAAAGTATTAAAAGTTGCAAGAGTTTGACGAGAACGATTTCACTGATCACTTGTAGTTCTTAGAGTTATCAGGGGATGACGATAAGAAACCGTTCAAATGAAGGGACTAAGTGTTTTAGCCAAAAAGGGATCACTGGACCTTGCTGTTCAAGAATTTTCTCTCCTGGAGCAATAAGAGGAATTTCAAATATATTTAGTAGGATGACCTTTCAGGGGGTTATAATTCAGCANGGGGGGGGCTTCTTGTCGTAAGTACTGTCTCTGACACTATTCTCTATGGATGAGCGCTACATCCCTATGTGTGTCTTTTTTTTTCGACAACAAGAATATAAAGTGAAAAGTAAAACCCTGACTAGACTACTGCAGGGCAGGATGCACCATGAGATGAGTAATGACAGATGTAAAACCGACCACAAGACTGCTTCTTAATTCTGACGTTTCGTGGTAATTTGATGTGAACTTTTCCATCATAGATTACGAAGTAATACATAAACCGTCTGCCTGTTTTTAATTTCACTATCAGGAAATTATTCCAAAATGTTAACAAAAATATTATACCTTTCATTTCTGGTTACTTGACAATTGTGGTTTGACGAAACGCTTATAATTGTTTTATTAGTGTTAGGGTAACCCCCCAAAAATAATTACCAGAAATTTTCATGCAGAAAATGAAATCGAGCATACTATGCAGGAAGCCTTCTTTAACATTATGCAAATAAGGGGATACAGTTGATCTCATCCAGAATAACAGGGACCTTATAGCAAACGGAGCTCAACAGGAAGTCAAAGGTGTGTTTTGTTGTTTAATATCGCTGAAGGCTGATATTGTGATGTGGCAGAAAGTGTCGAGGATGTGAACGTAGTGTGATGCGATCGTATAATTTTATGATTATTTCAAATCAAATTATGCTATATTCAATTTATTTTTAATTTCTGTATATAAACAATATCGAATTGTCAACAAAACAAGAACTCGAACTGAAAATTAAAGAAACAAAAACAAATAAAAACAAAGGAAATATTTAAATGGTCATCACTGAAAATTAAAAAAATCAAAGAAGGAGAATAAGACCAGGTTTTCAAGAAAGGTAGGCGTCTTCTATTTTATCATTAACACCTGTCATGTAAATCGAGGTCACATCCCTGTAATATAACGTGCTTACATCAGGTACCCGGGTAGTTACAATAGTGTTTTAGGTACCGGTGTAAGTGTTCACTTTGATAGAGTTTATAAATATTTATATTGTAAACACATGACAGAGACCTGTATATGTACACTAACTTCGCAACAGACAGGGTTATAAAATTTATTTGAACCTCTTCGTGTATTCCGTACGTTAGTCTGGTGTTTTCTCGGGTCAGCTGACATGCTCTCATCTCCTCTTCTGTCGACCTTCTCAAAGTCTCTTTGGACACGTCCACGTTTCCTCTTCCCGCCCACTGTCAACACGAGAACAATCTCGGTAATGTGACTATGTCCTTTGACACACATGCGTAAACCACCACAAACTACGTCTTCCGATAACCTTTCATACTATCCCTGCTCACGTGCGAAGGTCCTGGCTTCGAGGCGTTCCGTCACTAATCATCTGATTCTAATGCTGGCTTAAGTTTCCAGTTCATTGCCAACATGAATAGCAGTTGTTACAAGAGAATCCCTTACTTCATTCATGTGTTGAAATTCAAGTCGCCTGTCAAGAAGTTGCTTTCAGACGTTTTGCAGTTGGAGTTATTATTCATCAGTTTGATAATGTGCACAGTTCTGTGGATTCTCAAAGAGTCAGAAGTTTCTTTAAAAAACCATTTGTAAATGCTTCCGAAAGCTATTCCAAAGTCCAGGAAATTGATTTAAAAGGTTCCGTGCAACTTTTCGTTCTGTGCTAGGATCTGCCTGAGCGTGAAGCTATGACTTTGAAGATTTTCCATTTCTAGATATGCTTGTTCGTGCCGTTTATTTCTGCTCACTGCTATGGTTATTATTTCCATAAAGATTTGTTATAAATATATTTTGTCAAGAGTATTAGTGTTTTTTGTCTTTCCGGTTATTGCAATTCTTGAGATTTTGTTGTTGTTAGGAATTTAACAATCAGCACTGACTTCCCACTCCTCCTGATATTTCCTTTATTTGATTACAAATGTCTTGGATCATTCAGGCCGTGTATCGAGGTTGTCTTCCGCCTTTCTTATGTGGGCGTCGCTGGTTGATTGAGAATCTCATAAAGTAAATGGGTAAAGTAATCTTCATTTATATCTCCTTTATAGGGGCACGATAGTTTAGTGATAGGACGCCGGGCTCGTCACCGAAAGGTTGCAGGTTCGCGTCACGTGACGGCACAGTGTTTTATCTTTGAACGAGATACTTAACTCCGCTTGTTCCAGACTACTCAGTTGTAAATGAGTACGTGATTGGGCAGTGCTGTAATTGTTTAATGCTAGCTGTGAGTTTCATTTTGATGTAAATTGATAGTATGTCTCAACAGTCATTTAGCCTTACTAAAAACATGTGTTGGATTGTTGGTTTCAATATGTACAGGTGTTGAGTACCATGTGTAACGTTCCATCTTAACTCGCTCAGTCAGATTTCCCACGTCGAATTAAAGTGTGATTGTTTCTTTTAGTACTGTTGTTGATTGTCAGGTTGTGACCGCTTGTCGTATCCGCCTCTCGTTTCGCTATCATATCGTGAAGAGAGCTTTGCCTCTTTGTACGTTGATATCCACGTCACCTAAGGATGAGCTTGTGCTGGAACATAATACCTGCTAAAACCATTTTACTGTCTTATCATTCCTAATGCTTCCAGTCCTAGAAGGACGAAACAGCTGACTGGTGCAATGTAGTTCAATTTGGAAATAACAGATATTTTACCAAACTTAATAGATTGCAGACCCTGTTTGTGTCTTGTTAGACCCTGCTAGTATATTTCTCAGTCCCTGAAGTTTGTCGTAACCTTGAGAGCCGTAATAATCTCTTTTGAGTAGTGATAACGGTCATCAACTAACACTTTATTCATTCTTTAACTTAAAAATAACCAGTACTCCTCTACTTTTTTGAAATTCATTAAATTAAGGGGTTTTGGTTCCCTTCTGTTTCAACAGCAGTTTAGACGAATTTGGATCAACCATCTTGGCTCCTTGAATCATAGATGAGTTATACAAAAAAGGAACGGCTGTATGATACAATGTTATTCAATTTGGAAATACTTTATCTATACATTACCAAATTTTAATGTGCGGTCACCTGTGTGTGGGCCACATGAGTTGTACACTCTCTCGCTATTTTCATTCATCTGTTAACTCATGTTTCCCGCTGTCTTCCTTTGTTTTCAATGTTGTGTTTCGAGTTTAGCGTTTAAGTCCTCAGTAACGTGGCGAGGTCTCGTGCTAGTGCGTCATCTATTTCAGCTGTGGTGTAACCGCACCATAAGGCCCTCGCGTCCTTTAAGGACTCGTCAGTGCTACGTTTTGTCCAAGAGAATCGAATGACCATCCATGTCTGATGTGTTCCTTAATGTATGGAGAGATACCGCAAACATTGGGAAAAGTGTTCCCCAACTGTATTCTTTAACCAGACTTTGAATAGTGGCAGATTGTTTGGTATTTACTGTCGCGTCAAGTTTCAGAAAAAATCCCCGTCTTATTCCATTTTTATTTCCCCTATTGGTCACCGGATAATAGCATTCATGCTCTTGATGTGGAAGTAGGCAAACACATGCGTCATATACCTGTCTAAAAAGATAAGTCTATAGGTCAAGCGCCACGGCGGTTTGGTAATTTTAGACAACCCAGTACTGTTACGTAAGCGTCCATTACAGTATAAAGAAGGCAAAACATCTTTATTCGAATTCAACACAGAAAGACATTAACGGAACTGAGGAGGCATGAAATTAGAAGGAAAGTCATCATAACCTTAAAAAAAACTTGGAGTTAGAAAAACGTTCCCTGGGAATGTAATCGTTGCCGGTACAGTCTATAGCGTCCGTTATTATGTTCCTCGTCGAAGGATCGACGAGACACTAAGCAAGTCTTTTCTTAGACACTTTGATATCAAAGTTGAAAATTAGGTCGACCATAGACACTTCATAAGCAGCAGAAACTGGTATGTTGCTAATAAGGAAAGGGAAGTTCACGATCGTTAATTTAAATGAAATCGTCACTTTCATCATAGAGTTTGTTTGTGAGGTGCTGATTGTTATCATACCATAGGTTAGTATTTAAATGTGAAGTTGCATTATCTGTAATATATACATTTTTCAGCGAAACTTATTATAAAATGTATTATTAAAATTACCCTGAAATTCGTCATAATTTATTCTATCATACCTCGTTTTTTAAATTACATTCTTAAGGATCCTTGTCACTAGAGAATGCCACTGTAGTTTTTTGGATATATAGTAATCCCTATTTAAGGTCATAGGAGTGTATTGATAAACGGAAATAGGAAGTACATCCCTTGTTGAAAATCCAATGTAGGGAGACAGTATCACAATTTCCGCATATTCTAATGTTTAATATCAAATTAATGAACATTGCATGCTTATTATTGACAGAACAGTGTGTTCTCTCAATAATAGAGCATTTCGAAGCAATCCAGACATTAATTCAGTTATTTTTTTTTATCAATAAGTCACATGTGTTCATTTTTCTGTACTTCAGGAAACCGGCTACCTATTTCACTACTGTGAAGTTTTTCATGAAAGATAACTCTTACATGTAATTACTATGTGTATATGGTTTTATTATAAAATGTAAATTTTTAATCGTTTATAGATAATTAATTTGACCCAATTTCAGCATTTATCAAATTGACATGCATGTATAAAATACTTATCTATGTCAGTATCATTTTTATTGACATTATTTTGCCAAAAACAGGGTCTTCATTTGTTTTTCAAAATTCATTCCTTTTTACCAAAATTTCCATTTAAAATCCTTAAAATTACGACAACCTATGTAGGAATTCTACTGAGAAATGGTGACACAATCGTATTACCCTAACTTCGTTTTTGATACCTAATAGCGACTGTTGCCCAGGTAACCCAGTTGGATTGAGCAAATACTCAATAATTGGCGGTTCAGGGTTCGAATCCTTGTTCAACTTTGAGGCATTGTAATACTCAGAACAGTGTTCTTTATTTCGTTTTAATATAGGTACGTTTTTGGCAGGTACAGTGTATTGCATATCTTTTTAGATTTGAGAAGCAAACTAATCTCCTCGGCGTTGAATTTATATGCCATAAAAAACGCTTATTTTTCATTTTCATTATCTGTTCATTAGGCGGCACCAAATATGTAAAGAAGTTTGCGTTTGGAAAATTTCATATTGAAGATTTGATGCAAAAATAATTAGTTAATTGAAAATAATGGCAAATAAGCACCCTTACACGTGTGATCCTATTTCGTGTCTATTTGAACACCATTAACTATTTGCCACTAATTGTTACCTTGGTACATGTTTGTCCCTTTAAATCAATTGCTTCTTAATGTAACCAGAGACAGTTTTGAATTTACAAAAATCTATTATCAAATTGACACCTGAGATAGGTTTCTACATTTACTTATCTTATCAATTTGAATAGAGGATATCAATAAAATGATTGTAATATATTACAATTAGATATGTATTTAAAAACTAGTTTTGTCCTTTACATGACAAAAGTCCAAATATAACAAGCAATTTTATTTTTGAAAAACACCAAATCACATCTATATTCAAATCTTTAGATTTAGGACCGGTACCAAAAAACCGCAATTTTTATGTCAAGATCCGCTTAGACTTACTAATGTACCAGGTGGGAATACACCAATCATGTTTGTCTTACATAAAACCTCAATGAGTCATGTTCCTTATCAGATAATGGATAAGACAATCGGATAAAGAGGAAGATCATATGCGGCGACGGATTCAGGTCGACTCTCGCGGGACGACAATTGGCACGTACATTAATGTCAACCAATCTTCGGGGACGACGGATAATATTGTCACAAATTGACCACCTAATTGATCAATTCAGCTTGTCGACTCGTTCTTCAGAAATAAACGAGAGTATGATTTATCTTATCATTGTTATATCTACATATATATCATATACCAAATAAATGAACGTTATTCCCGGTAAACCTAATGAGCTAATGCTCTAGTGAGCGAGATTGACTTATTTGTACTTAAAATGCCACACTCGGTACGTAAGTTGGTCAACCATAGGTTTGACCGGTGTCTCCTATCAATGATGTTACTCGAAAACAATTTCGTTACAAAAGAGGAACACATTTAAGACAAAATAATGACCTAATACGTGAAATCACTGTTAAAGGTTTTCGCGGAATGTTTTTTTCTTCGAAAATTGCAACACGCAAAATTAATAGCACATTTATCCATTTTTACCATAGCACAATGTGAAATGGGAATTTCACCTTTAATCCACAAACATATATTATATCCGTGAAGTACAGTTTATCAGCAAATCCGGAAACATAGGGACCATGGACAAATTAACAAAATAGCATCAGCCATTAAGTGAGGCTTAGTGATCACGTGATGACTGATGGACGTACAACCCGACATGTTGTTTTTTGCACAATGCAGTGCTAACAGAAAACAGTCTCAAATTATCATGTTTTGTTACAGCGTTTCTTGATAACCTGGTATCATTTTGTTCACCACCATTTAGTTTTTGTGGGTTGAATGCCCTGTATTTCAATCTACTTTTTCCCTTTACATGTCTGCTTTACTTGCATTCTGACATATCATAACCGCATATGTACAGGTCTTCGTGTATATTTTACATGTTTTTTTTTATTGTAATGGTTCCCTGTGAATTGTATATGGTTCCCTTTGAATTGTACATGGTTCCCTGTGAATTGTACATGGTTCCCTGTGAATTGTACATGGTTCCCTGTGAATTGTACATACTTTCTTGTGAATTGTACATGATTTCTTGTGAATTTTACATGGTTCCCTGTGAATTGTACATGAATTCTTGTGAATTGTACATGGTTTATTGTGAGCTGTACATGGTTCCCTGTGAATTGTACCTGGGTCTTTGTGAATTGTACATGGTTTATTGTGAATTGTACATGGTTTATTGTGAATTGTACATGGTCCCCTGTGAATTGAACATGATTTCTTGTGAATTGTACATGATTTCTTGTGAATTGTACATGGTTTATTGTGAGTTGTACATGGTCCCCTGTGAATTGAACATGATTTCTTGTGAATTGTACATGATTTCTTGTGAATTGTACATGGTTTATTGTGAATTATACATGGCTTATTGTAAGTTGTACATGGTTCCCTATGCATTGTACATGGTTCTTTGTGAATTGTACATGGTTCCCTGTGAATTGTACATGATTTCTTGTGAATTGTACATGATTTCTTGTGAATTGTACATGATTT
>NW_018406385.1:480735-487056 GCF_002113885.1 Mizuhopecten yessoensis
TTGTGAATTGTACATGGTTCCCTGTGAATTGTACATGGTTCCCTGTGAATTGTACATGATTTCTTGTGAATTGTACATGGCTTATTGTGAGTTGTATAGGTTCCCTTTGAATTGTACATGGTTCGTTGTGAATTGTACATGGTTCCTTGTGAATAGTACATGGTTCCCTGTGAATTGTATATGTTGTTTAGTATATTGTATATAGTGTCATGTAACGTGGTTTTTTTTTGGAGTTGTACAAGATTGCTTGTGAGTTGTTCATGGTTTATTGTATGTGGTACATAGTTTATTGTGAATTGTACATGGTTTATTGTAAGTGGTACATAGTTTATTGTGAATTGTACATGGTTTATTGTGAATTGTACATGGTTTATTGTGAGTTGTACATGGTTTATTGTGGGTTGTACATGATTTCTTGTGAGTTGTACATGGTTTATTGTATGTGGTACATAGTTTATTGTGAATTGTACATGGTTTATTGTGAGTTGTACATGGTTTATTGTGAAATGTACATGGTTTCTTGTGGGTTGTACATGATTTCTTGTGGGTTGTACATAGTTTATTGTGAATTGTACATGGTTTATTGTGAGTTGTACATGGTTTATTGTGAATAGTACATGGTTCCCTGTGAATTGTACATGGCTTATTGTGAGTTGTACATGATTTCTTGTGAGTTCTACATGGTTTCTTGCAAGTTGTACATGGTTTATTGTGAATTGTACATGGTTTATTGTGAGTTGTACATGATTTCTTGTGAGTTGTACATGGTTTCTTGCGAGTTGTACATGGTTTATTGTGAATTGTACATGGTTTATTGTAAGTGGTACATAGTTTATTGTGAATTGTACATTGATGGATTGATTGATTGTACATATTCCTTCTCATTTGAATACGTCCTTTGTAATTTGTGTATGTGTGTTTCTGAATGTGATATGGTTTCCAGTGCCTTTTGAAAAACTCCATGCTGTTTGAATGATTTCTTGTAAATGATATGTGAATTACCATCAGTTGTTTATCGTTCCGTGAGCGTTATGTACACTCGCTGTCCAATCGTCATGGTTTTGTTCTATAATGATTACACGTCCAATACAATGCTCTTGGTCCAACCGCTATATCAGGCTCTCTATCCTAGTTACTCGTCTTCCTTATGTTCTTTCCCCATTCGGTTACCATTCTCCTCTAGGTTTATATGCCTGGGGAAGCCGTTTGACCTACTAGGGAAAATAGATATTTCTTATCGCGCTGTTGGTCCTTATTCCACATTGTTCTGGTTACGATGCTGATTTGGCAGATTTCTCACCGAATTCCCACATCAGCCATTAAGGTGTTGCAAGCAGGGTGAGATGTATTTAACATTTACTGTCCAGACGAGCTGCTGTCCTCCGAGAGGCACGACAGAGAAGCGTACAGAAGGACCGAGCTGATGGATGTGCTTTCCACAAAACAACAGTGCTCCCTTAAATGTCACAGCTTTAATTCATTTATACCGCTTACGTAAAAGCCGAAGTTTACGTCTATATCAACATAACCTACAATTTTACACAAATATAAAAATCATTTCTTTTAAGTACAATACCTAAAGCACGTGCGACTCCGGAATAATTGCAGCTCTACACACGGTCGTTTTTAACTTAGAATACTTTTGCGTTCAATTGTATTAAAGCTTCGTTTTCCCAATCTGCGTAAATTTGTTACAGTGTGCAATAGAAAATCTTTAGGAAACAGTCAAAGATAAAAGGTCACTGCATCTTTGTGGTAGCTACTCTTCATCTTCGAAGTTCACAATGGCAATAAAGGAAAATCTATATTTGGCATTATAAATTGAAGTTAAATAAAACACAGATATGTTCAAGGACAAGATCTTCAAGTATCAAATGTTTGAAGTCGAAGAAAAGAAAATATCTATACAATTTGTAGAAAGATAATGTAGGGGTCGATGCTTTTTTGTTTATTTGAAAAAGTAGTCAATTGTAATAATAATGAAAGCGAGAAAATGTTGCTTTGGCTTGTTCGAGTTACTGAAAAAGGGACATTTTTGCATTGTGGAAATAAGTAATAAATTTATACACGCAAAAATATATTTACAGGTTATATTATGATCACAGATCAATAGAGTGTAAATATTTCACGAATATTGTCAACGCGAAAGTTTTCAAACCGCGATCATTTTAAAGGATCACAACGCGATCATTTCAACACGCGAAAATATCGACTTTTAAGTAGGCATTTTTACCCGGACAATTTTGTTACAGTTCACGTTTCTAATTTTATAATTGATGTTCTAGGTTTATATAATTGTTTTTTTTATTTTATTTAGCGTGGTGCGCTTTCATGCAAATGAGTTTTCATTTGACCCGGCCTTTGTCTTTTTGTCGTCACGCGGTGTTTGACGGACGTCATACACTGGTAAGTAGCAAATCGCCAGAGCATTACAATGCTAATTGTGTGGATGGAAAGAAACGAGTGTGGTGAGACCACAGACGGGAATCACATTAGCAAATGTTGGATGGCCATCAGGATGGCGAATTCCCTAACAGTCTGAGTGTCAATAGACTCATTAAAGCTGGACAAGGCAAGTTAATGCTATATCATTAACACATCTAGCATACGTCATTGTCTTTGTAGACTTGTTTTTGTGTTACTGTTTATACCAACATTTATTTATATATTACATTTGGCCAGAATCAATCTCTACGCGCGCGTCACGTTGTTTGAGCGATTTGCGCAATGAGACGCACATAAGTCTATTTGTTATATGTAATTTAACCGTTCTAGATTATCGTAATATTTGATGTAATCTTTCACGAACAACAGGGCTAAAACTAAATACTTTATGGATTGTTATTGGTTCCAGTTTGACAAACATGACACGACGTCACAGCTAACGTTAAATGGAAAAGAAAATAGACATAGGCATTTTATATAGGATTGTGTGTCGTCCTACACGTACTATCTGTATAATGTTAACATATTATCAAAACATAATCTAAGGTTGATTTAAAAAATGTTTCTAATGATGTGTGGTACTTTAGCCATGTGCGGATGCATTGAAAACGGAACAAAGCAATTGTCTAAATTCCACCAGCTCTTCAGACTACTAAACCAACCATCACCACCTATAACCGCCGCGACAACCGTCAACACCACCACCAGCACTACCACCAACCCTACCACCAGCCCTACAATACCGACAGCGCCTCCACCACCAACACCAACCATACACAAGTTACACCACCAACACCACCACACCACCACCAGCACTACCACCAACCCTACCACCAGCCCTACAATACCGACAGCGTCTCCCCCACCAACACCAACCATACACAAGTAACACCACCAACACCACCCATACACAAGTTACACCTACAACACCACCGATACACAAGTTACACCACCAACACCACCCATACACAAGTTACACCACCAACACCACCCATACACAAGTTACCCCACCAACACCACCCATACACAAGTTACACTACCAACACCACCCATACACAAGTTACACCACCAACACCATCAACACCACCCATACACAAGTTACACCACCAACACCCCCCATACACAAGTTACACCTACAACACCACCGATACACAAGTCACACCACCAACACCACCCATACACAGGTTACACCACCAACACCACCCATATACAAGTTACACCACCAACACCACCCATACACAAGTTACACCACCAACACCACCCATACACAAGTTACACCACCAACACCACCCATACACAAGTTACACCACCAACACCACCCATACACAAGTTACACCACCAACACCACCCATACACAAGTTACACCACCAACACCACCCATACACAAGTTACACCACCAACACCACCCATACACAAGTTACACCACCAACACCACCCATACACAAGTTACACCACCAACACCACCCATACACAAGTTACACCACCAACACCACCCATACACAAGTTACACCACCAACACCACCCATACACAAGTTACACCACCAACACCACCCATACACAAGTTACACCACCAACACCACCCATACACAAGTTACACCACCAACACCACCCATACACAAGTTACACCACCAACACCACCCATACACAAGTTACACCACCAACACCACCCATACACAAGTTACACCACCAACACCACCCATACACAAGTTACACCACCAACACCACCCATACACAAGTTACACCACCAACACCACCCATACACAAGTTACACCACCAACACCACCCATACACAAGTTACACCACCAACACCACCCATACACAAGTTACACCACCAACACCACCCATACACAAGTTACACCACCAACACCACCCATACACAAGTTACACCACCAACACCACCCATACACAAGTTACACCACCAACACCACCCATACACAAGTTACACCACCAACACCACCCATACACAAGTTACACCACCAACACCACCCATACACAAGTTACACCACCAACACCACCCATACACAAGTTACACCACCAACACCACCCATACACAAGTTACACCACCAACACCACCCATACACAAGTTACACCACCAACACCACCCATACACAAGTTACACCACCAACACCACCCATACACAAGTTACACCACCAACACCACCCATACACAAGTTACACCACCAACACCACCCATACACAAGTTACACCACCAACACCACCCATACACAAGTTACACCACCAACACCACCCATACACAAGTTACACCACCAACACCACCCATACACAAGTTACACCACCAACACCACCCATACACAAGTTACACCACCAACACCACCCATACACAAGTTACACCACCAACACCACCCATACACAAGTTACACCACCAACACCACCCATACACAAGTTACACCACCAACACCACCCATACACAAGTTACACCACCAACACCACCCATACACAAGTTACACCACCAACACCACCCATACACAAGTTACACCACCAACACCACCCATACACAAGTTACACCACCAACACCACCCATACACAAGTTACACCACCAACACCACCCATACACAAGTTACACCACCAACACCACCCATACACAAGTTACACCACCAACACCACCCATACACAAGTTACACCACCAACACCACCCATACACAAGTTACACCACCAACACCACCCATACACAAGTTACACCACCAACACCACCCATACACAAGTTACACCACCAACACCACCCATACACAAGTTACACCACCAACACCACCCATACACAAGTTACACCACCAACACCACCCATACACAAGTTACACCACCAACACCACCCATACACAAGTTACACCACCAACACCACCCATACACAAGTTACACCACCAACACCACCCATACACAAGTTACACCACCAACACCACCCATACACAAGTTACACCACCAACACCACCCATACACAAGTTACACCACCAACACCACCCATACACAAGTTACACCACCAACACCACCCATACACAAGTTACACCACCAACACCACCCATACACAAGTTACACCACCAACACCACCCATACACAAGTTACACCACCAACACCACCCATACACAAGTTACACCACCAACACCACCCATACACAAGTTACACCACCAACACCACCCATACACAAGTTACACCACCAACACCACCCATACACAAGTTACACCACCAACACCACCCATACACAAGTTACACCACCAACACCACCCATACACAAGTTACACCACCAACACCACCCATACACAAGTTACACCACCAACACCACCCATACACAAGTTACACCACCAACACCACCCATACACAAGTTACACCACCAACACCACCCATACACAAGTTACACCACCAACACCACCCATACACAAGTTACACCACCAACACCACCCATACACAAGTTACACCACCAACACCACCCATACACAAGTTACACCACCAACACCACCCATACACAAGTTACACCACCAACACCACCCATACACAAGTTACACCACCAACACCACCCATACACAAGTTACACCACCAACACCACCCATACACAAGTTACACCACCAACACCACCAGTACACAAGTTACACCACCAACACCACCCATACACAAGTTACATCACCAACACCACCCATACCCATGTTACACCACCAACACCACCCATACACAAGTAACACCACCAACACCACCAACACTACCCATACACAAGTAACACCACCAACACCAACAACACCACCCATACACAAGTAACACCACCAAAACTACCCATACACAAGTAACACCACCAACATCACCCATATACAAGTTACTGCACCAACACTATCCATACACAAGTAACACCACCAACACCACCCATACACAAGTTACT
>NW_018406385.1:492133-492401 GCF_002113885.1 Mizuhopecten yessoensis
TACACCACCAACACTACCCATATATAAGTTATACCACCAACACCAACCATACACAAGTTACACCACCAACACCACCCATACACAAGTGACACCACCAACACCTCCCATACACAAGTAACACCACCAACACCACCCATACCCCAGTAACACCACCAACACCACCCATACACAAGTTACACTACCAACACCACCCATACACAGGTAACACCACCAACACCACCCGTACACAGGTTAAACCACCAACACCACCCAAACATAAGTTATACCA
>NW_018406385.1:494057-494263 GCF_002113885.1 Mizuhopecten yessoensis
CACCAACACCATCCATACACAAGTAACACCACCAATACCACCAACACCACCAACACCACCCATACACAGGTAACACCACCAACACCACCCATACCCAAGTTACACCACCAACACCACCCATACACAAATTACACCACCAACACTACCCATACACAAGTAATACCACCAACACCACCAGTACACAAGTTACACCACCAACACCACCC
>NW_018406385.1:495607-495818 GCF_002113885.1 Mizuhopecten yessoensis
AACCACCAACACCACCAACACCAACTCCACCACCAACACCACCAACACCACCACCAACACCACCAAAACCAGCAACACCAGCAACACCACCAACACCACCAACACCACCAACACCACCAACACCAACCATAGACAAGTAACACCACCAACACCACCCATACACAAGTAATACCACCCATACACAAGTTACACCACCAACACCACCCATACA
>NW_018406385.1:505863-565524 GCF_002113885.1 Mizuhopecten yessoensis
GGCATACAAAGCTGCCTTTCAAATCAGGTAAAAAGACATGTGTCGGTAAAGGCATATAAATATATATAGTGTGTTCATGAACTCTGTNGAACACCACCTATACATAAGTTAGACCAACAACACCAACCATACACAGGTAACACCACCAACACCACCCATACACAAGTTACACCACTAACACCACCCATACACAAGTTACCCCACCAACACCACCCATACAAAAGGTACACCACCAACACCACCCATACACAAGTAACACCACGAACACTACCTATACATAAGTTAGACCAACAACACAAACCATACACAGGTAACACCACCAACACCTCCCATACACAAGTTACACCACCAACACCACCAATACCCAAGTTACACCACCAACACAACCACCACCACCACCACAACCAACACCAACACCAACACCAACACCAACACCACCACCACCACCCATACAAAAGTAACACCACCAAAACCACCAACACCACCAACACCACCAACACCACCCATACAAAAGTTATACCAGCAACACCACCCATACACAAGTTACACCACCAACACCACCCATACACAAGTTCCACCACCAACACCACCCATACACAAGTAACACCACCAACACCACCAACACCACAAACACATCAACACCACCAACACCACCAACACCACCAACACCAGCCATACATAAGTTACACCAGCAACACCACCGATACACAAGTTACACCACCAACACCACCACCACCACCACCACCACCACCACCACCACCAATACCAACACCAACACCACCACCACCACCCATACAAAGTTACACCACCAACACCACCAACACCACCCATACAAAAGTTATACCACCAACACCACCCATACAAAAGTTACACCACCACCACCACCCATACAAAAATTACTCCACCAACACCAACAAAACCACCCATACACAAGTTACACTACCAACACTACCCATACACAAGTTAAACCAACAACACCACCCATACACAAGTTACACCACCAACACTACCCATACACAAGTTATACCTAGGAGGTTTGCCTCTACACTGGTACAGATCAGATATACCTAGGAGGTTACATCTAAACTGGTACAGATAAGATATACCTAGGAGGTTTACATCTAAACTGGTACAGATAAGATTACCTAGGAGGTTTGTCTCTACACTGGTACACTTAAGATATAACTAGGAGGTTTGCCTCTACACTGGTACAGATAAGATATACCTAGGAGGTTTGTTTCTACAATGGTACAGATAAGATGTAACTATGAGGTTTGTACCTACACTGGTACAGATAAGATGTACCTAGGAGGTTTGTCTCTATCCTGGTACAGATAATGATATACCTAGGAGGTTTGCCTCTACACTGGTACAGATAAGATAAAACTAGGAGGCGTGCCTCTACACTGGTACAGATAAGATATACCTAGGAGGTTTGTCTCTACACTGGTACAGATAAGATATACCTAGGAGGTTTGTCTGTACACTGGTACAGTTAAGATATAACTATGAGGTTTGTACCTACACTGGTACAGATAAGATGTACCAAGGAGGTTTGTCTCTATCCTGGTACAGATAAGATATACCTAGGAGCTTTGCCTCTACACTGGTACAGATAATGATATAACTAGGAGACGTGCCTCTACACTGGTACAGATAAGGTAAAACTAGGAGGCGTGCCTCTACACTGGTACAGATAAGATATACCTAGGAGGTTTGTCTCTACACTGGTACAGATAAGATATAACTAGGAGGTTTGTCTGTACACTGGTACAGTTAAGATATATCTAGGAGACGTGCCTCTACACTGGTACAGATAAGATATAACTATGAGGTTTGTCTCTACACTGGTACAGATAAGATATACCTAGGAGATGTGCCTCTACACCGGTACAGATAAGATATACCTAGGAAGTTTGCCTGTACACTGGTACAGATAAGATATACCTAGGAGGTTTGCTTGTACACTGGTACAGATAAGATATACCGAGGTGCCTGAAGACCGGGGTTTCAGCTGTTTATTATTTTTATTATTAACGTAAGGCTGTGTACGATTTAATGAGAAATTAAGAAAATTCATCTTTTAAAGATTTGGAAAATGTTACATGCAGTTTCTTTGACGATGTCTATATTATTTATCTTAGCTGCAAGAGCCGAGTTCCAAATCTTTCAAAAATCATATATCAACTTCTGAATGTCGCCGTTTCACTCTGATACGCTGTCTTTTGTTTTAGATGTGTATACATAATTGTTTCTATTGTATCTGACCCAGGACTATGTTTCTCGGGTGATAACAAATTCACTTTTTGTGTACGACCAATCACTACGCTAACTGCGCGATAAACACATACGCGCCTAATGGATATACAGTATCTTGTACATTTGACAATTTTCCTCGGGGTTACATAAAACAAAATCTTGGCTGGACAATCAAACATCACTAGATCTGGAAGTTGATCAAGCTGTTAATCTGACTGTAGGGTTTAAATAATATATAAGCACGTTCGTATATATATCTTATCTAGGGAACTGCGGAGACGTGTTCAGGCAGCTGAATAGCTGATCGACGAAAAGCACGGCGTGGTGTCTGTCGATTTGTTTTTCACTGATGTTGGGGATATGTCACCCGAGGGACGTTATCTATTACAAAAAAACCCGCTTATTACGTAAACGATTGCGGTTGAGACCATAAGGGTACAGATTAATGTTGTTTCCGCATACTAGATTGGTTTTGAAAAACAATAATGTGGTATGAATGTCGTCTTTGGATTTCAATAAAAAAAATAGATATCTGATACAATTTTTTTATTTTTTTTATACTTTATCTATCCATTCAGACATAACTATACATTTGTTGACTGGGGATAGTGAAGAGAGTTTTTGTTAAAATTGAAGGTCAGACTGTTGTCTGAAGTAAGAAGGCAATCACTTGTTATTTTCTGTCCACAGTGTCTTAGACAGTTCATGACCTTATTTTTTATGCAACTGTTTCTCAGGAAACATGGCAAGCCGGTAAACAGTTTAAAATATTGTCCGGTCAATAGTTTTGACTGTCGACTAGCAAACTGATTGGCTGACGGTGGTGTGCAACAACCAATCAGATTTACTAGTCAATAGTTTTGACTGTTGCTTGGCAAGCTTTGATTGCCTTACGGCCGCGCTAACAGATAGAGTTTGAAGAATATAATGATACAGAAAATGTGTTTCATTGATAAGATATCAACACGAGGCCTGCGGCCTTGCGAATAAGTTCATTTGGTTGGTTTACACACCTCAGGGAATACATGTATCACTATTGACTGTAAAGACTCTTCATTTTGTCGTAGAAAAGGTGGGACCTACATGTATATATTTCTATCTGTTCACTAAGATATTGGCCTATAAACATGATTTGCTAAATTCATCAATATTGATGATCAATTTGACCTTGAACTTTTGTTGGCCCGTATATTGAACTTCAGTATGAAGTAATATTGCAATAAAATAATGTTTTCATATTGAACGATATTTATGATATAGATAATCAGTGACCTTTGCTGATCCATCACTTGACCTTTGGTAAACTAATTGACCTACACATTCTGTACAGTTTTCTTGTCAGTTTATACGCAAACGCAACGCACTTTTGGTACAGAAAAACGGTCCAGGGTCTGTATGACCTCATTAAATAAACATTGTCCAGATCGGTACAATGTACTTAGTGACTAGCCTTTGGTTGAAAGAATATGTCCATTCCCCGCCGTATGTTTGACCAGTGTCGTTACTCAGTTCCTTATAATGAGGACACAGATGTCACAGCGTGCGTCTAACTCAATGATCATGTCGTCCTGGTGTAAGCTGTTTGGAGCTGATAAAGCTGTCTCCCTGTCATACAGAACGCATCACAGTAACTCGGGCGTCGACAGAAGGGGAACGGCTACATTGCACTAAAGAAATGTAGGGTCATTCAACATTTATCTTAAATTAATCTAATGGTAATACCATACCTAAAATGCATTTATAAAAAATGAATTAAACTGTACCCCCCCCCCCCCCCCCNAAATTAAGACCACCTACGTGTGGACACTTTATTGTTCGGGGGGCTGATCCCAGGGCTCCTCAACCCTGGCAGCCTCCAACAACCACTGAATATTCGCATATGCATATGTCAAAGATCTATGCAAATGAGAATATCAAAATGCTGAGGGATTAAAATTTGTATAAAAAATAATAATTAAGCATCCCCTACCAAAAGGAGATTTTTTACAACCATTGATCTCCCCTGTCTTTATAAGTAACGACTTATTTTTTTCACCTTTTAATATTCGTTCATCTAACTAATTATCACTGATAGTATCGGTGATGCCGTCAGCACTGTGCATATGATTCACTATTATTATTATTTCCTTTATTTCCTCCAGAATTGAAGAGTTACAGAAATAACGAACAATACACGTACAATTCAACACTATTGAAGGAGAAGAAAATGCATTCACAATCATGGTCACGCCCTTACATATTGACACACACATGCACATGGACAGACACACACATAAGAGAATAATAATAGTACCCGCATCATACCATAAAATACTATAAACTCAACGCAATGATTTAATAGGTACTATTACAGTCATTATACGGTGATAATTATGATGATAGACAGTATAACACTAATCATACTTTACATCACACATTGATATAATAGACATATTTACACTCCTCAAACTACATTATCATAAAATAGTTTAGACAGTAATACACTTCTCGTACTAAGCAATCATACAACATTGTAATAAACAGTATTAAAAGCATCACACTATAAATTATACAGCATTATTATAGACAGTATTACTGTTCCATAAGTCTTACAATACAATCATACATTGAGTAGAACCCGTTGCACGAAGTCATACAATATAGTCATACAGTGGTGTGAAATACACAACATACAATATAATAATTAACTTGAAGAAACAGCGCAACCATGCAATGATTTCAGTTGTAGCAATACATCTCACAAGATTAATTCATACAATACATATAATTCATATTATAAGGTCAAATCCTTAGGACCTTTTGTTATCTAAGTAATTAAGATCTATACTAGAGGACCCCATTGGAAATAAGCTGCCACCCAGCTTTCATGGGATATCCTAGGTTAAAGCTTAGTCAAACAGACACATTGTATTTATAGTGCTCCAAAATTTGTGATATTAACTTTGATGTGATAATCTTAATACTGTGATAAATCTGTGATTATTATGCAATTGAAATCTGTGATCATATGTGATATTTGTACCTGTATCTTGCTTTTACCGAATAAATATTATTATTTATTACAAACAATATTATGAATGGTAGTAAGTTGCACTAATCAACAGGAAAGACGTTGGAAATGCTTGCCTACTAATATGAATACAAAAATATATGTATTACATGTATTCATCTTGCTGAAGCGTGAGGTACACACAAGTAAATTAGTGATCATATTACTCAGTATACAACATTCAAATATCTAAGGATAAATTACATAATACCACTGTATTGAAGAATTTTAGTAATAATAACAATGGATTTTATTCTAAAGTCCTCCAGTTCATATGGAGATAAGTCATAATTGAAAATACCTCCAAGAAGAACATGAAGTAGATAGTAATTAGACATTACATTAAGATTAAACACAGAATCTATATCTTTTACAGTACTGAGTACACACCAGAGCTGGTCACGTAAAAGCTCTGTGTGTGAGCATTCAAGTTCACTATGCATAATAGTATCTTTGTACATAGATCCATAGTAATGACACAAATATATATTTTCATTGTCGCGCATTTCAACACAAAGTTTAACGACTTTCTTAAAACATGGACTGTATTGTGGAAAGCGTAAAGCAAGTTTCCATATAGCATACGGTTGTATCTTATTATGTAATAGAGTGAAGCGAGAGAAGTCCCTATCAGCGTTCATTCTTTCACATAAATTAAACTGTTCATAGTTTTTTACATGGTCATTGACTAAACGCTTCCATTGACATTTGTTTGGAAATACACCACTCTTCAAAAATTCATCAATAAAATGATACAAATTGTATTTTTGTAAAACATTAACAATGTCGGGAACAAAACCTCTACTAAATTGAGACAGGTTGAATTCGAATAGACGCTTGATAAGAATTGCGCGTGTTAAACAGCCAACTTCCATGGAACATATTCTACCAAAAAATAACATTTTCTTTACGCTGATGTATCCTTCTACAGAAAACCAACCAATCAGGACGTGCACATAATATTATCTGTTGTTGTTTTTACATTAAAACATTGCTTGGTTTGATAATGAAGTTTTGTGCTTTTTCTAACATGTAAATTTCATTTTGCTCTAATTGCCACAATTCACACCCATACAGTGCTGAGGGATATACTTTACACTTAACAATTTTTGCAGTGGTTAAAGGATTCAGAGCACATGGATGCGCTCCAGAACGAATTAAGGACATAACACCACTCTTTAATTTGGAACAAGCGCGTTCTGTACGTTCGACATTGTTATTTCTATTATTCAATAAAACTCCGACATGAGTAATACTTTCTACAATTGGTAGTTTCTTTCCATATACAGTTATATCACAATTAATATTGGGTTTCTTTTTAGAAGTAAAAACAACAGTTTTAGATTTAGTAGAGGAAAATGTAAATCTCCACTTTCTACTGTATTTCTCGCAAATAGATAGTAAATACTGTAAACTATTAACATTATTGCTGATGATGCATATGTCATCAGCTTGTGTAGGTATATTTATTCGCGAGGAAAGAACTATTGCCCCTTTCCCGCTAAATTCCACTTCATTTAGCAAATCATTAATAAAGACTAAAAACAGTTTTGCGGATAAAAACCCTCCTTGTAAGATTCCCCGTTTCATGATTACATTGTCCGACTTGAGACCATTAAAAACAACATTACTGGTAAATCGAGAATACATTAGTTTCATGATATTCCATTCTTTCCCTTTAATACCCATATTGTAAAGCTTATAGAATAGGCCATCTTGCCATACAGTATCGAAGGCTTTATTGCTATCAAGAAAAGCGACAAGCACATCAGATCCATTATCTAGGTTATAGTTCATACTTTCCTGTAGATTAAAAGAAGTACATAAACTACACAGTTTTATGCGATATGCTGATTGATGCCTGTTCGGAAATGTGTATGATTCTAGGACTGGACTTAAACGGGTAGACAAGAGTGTCTCAAAAATCTTGAAAAACACATGAATTAATGTTATACCCCTATAGTTGTTTAGGTCATCTTTTGGTTTCCTATTACCTTTATACAGAGTGATTATTGTACCAAGTTTCCATGATTTGAGAATATATTCATACTTAATAATGTGATTGAACAAAAATGTAATATGTTTGATCATTCGACTGTTACAGTATTTAATATGCTCATACACAAGACCGTCCGGACCACCAGACTTGTTTCGTCTTAAGACCTTTACATATTTCAGAAACCCCTTTAAAAGTAAATTATTTTTCTAGAAAAACATCTTTATCAGTTTTCGCTTTTTTTCTGTCATGTTCGGTAAATCATCTTGAACATGATTAAAAAAGTCTACATCGAACAGTTCGTTATGTTCGTTCTCGAACAATTTACAAAAATGGGTACCCCATGCCTTTACTATTCCTTCTGGGTCACGTAGGACCCGACCGTCATACTTCAGTTCTGTTTGTTTCAACTTGGGTTTATGTGATTTACTTTTGTATAGTTGCCAGAACAATACTTGGTCAACTTCACCTGATTGATCAATTTCTTCAAATTGAAGTCTCATATACTCGTTAAAAGCAATTCTAAGCTTCTTTCTAAAAACATTATTACATGACTTATAGTCTAAAAAATAAACATCATTACCTCTACATTGGCCGTTGTCTTTCCACAATTGTAATATTCGTTCATCTAACTAATCATCCCTGATAGTATCGGTGATCCCGTCAGCACTGTGCATATGATTCACTATGGTTAAACAGTTATGAATTGTACTGTATACATGTGCACATACATGTACACTACAAAAAACCGCAAACAACACTTACATTTACACGTGGTATGTTAACGTCAAAATCGTGCTCATCTATGAGTTATAAATTGGCCAACCGTTATATCAAGTTTGTTTTGCAAACGGGCCAACTGCAAAACAGAAAAGCATTAGGATATGTGTTTTGAAATTTAATGAACCGGAAATGATTGCAGACAGCAGTTTTCCAAAGGTATATGTTTATCTTCTTTGTCAAACATGCTGCTCTCATGGATTCTTCATATGGTGTCGACGATAGGTCCTAACCACTGACATGATTGGCAGTCACCAAACTTTAACATTCCCTGTTATCCAAAAAGGAGGCGGAGATACCTAATGAATCATAACTTGCATGGAGGTCCTTTTCTTAGATAACTTTTCGCTGGAATATTATCTGTGCAGAAAACTGATATCTTCACAAGAGGCCCAACTATGCAATGCCAACACAATTGAGTCTTGATTTGTTAAAATATAATTTGCGGTATGTATGTTACCCAGTTCAAAGAGAAATAGTCACCATATAATAACCGACAGCCACCTACGTCACATGTATCGGTGGACCGTGCTGATATTTGTCTACAGTCACCATATAAAAACCGACAGCCACCTACGTCACATGTATCGGTGGACCGTGCTGATATTTGTCTACAGTCACCATATATGAACCGACAGCCACCTACGTCACATGTATCGGTGGACAGTGCTGATATTTGTCTACCACCCAGGACATTCACGGCTCCGTTAAAACCGTACCATCCCTGAAGGAACGCGTAAAAGACGGTACTTAACATCTGGCTGTCATTTCCCCGTTCAGACTGTTCTTAAGATTTCTCTGTATCATTTTATATACACCGTTACGTTAACAGATTCAAACTGACGGTTATTAGTTCGTATTTTGTAATGATCCCCCCCCCCCCCCCCACAACTATTTAACATTGTAGTAAATGCGGAAAACAAATCATGTGATATACACAAAGTCACCATCCACCAAAGAAATGCTTAGGTGAAATTTATTAATAGCAAAAAAGAAGACGAAGACCCTTGTTTAAGTCAGGTTAAGGTCAAATTTAACCTGAAATACTTAAATGTGAATTTGACCTGACTTTGCCGTAATTTCAGATCAGGAAGTTTTTCAGGTTAAATATTAAAAAAAAACTTAAGAACTGACGCGACACTTATATAAAGTTGTTCAGCAAGAATATACATTTTACTTAAACATCTTCTAAAAATAGAAAAAAAATCAATATAGACAATAATTGTACTACCATATTTAGCTTTGATCATTCAGCTTCTTATCTTCTGAGAATACCATGGCAGACTTTTGAAGCCCGAAACAGCAGCTTTGCATAAATAAATTAGAGGGTTTGCTTTCACCGGAAAACTGCCAACTGAGTTCGGAAAAGTTCCGTAACATCATGGTTACGAGGAACGAGCGTTTACTGACCTTTGAGCACAGGTTGACATTTAGTAAAAAATAATATACCGAGATTCATGAAGATAAATGCATCTCTGAGATTCATAACACTACAATAAATAATGTTAAATCATCAAATATTCCTCCCTTGATAGGCATACAGACATATTGCATTAAGCATTTTTTCCCCACTGGACTTAAGAATAACCAAAAGGTACTCCCAGACTTCTTCGCCCTGTCGCATATAAAGTAATTACCATGCACTAATCCCTCTTTGAATTGACATTTAACCTTTTCTCTGTTTATATTTTATTCTAAGAGTAGGAGTAGATTTATCATTGCTACTTAATGAATATTTGGTTTCAAGAAAAACCCTCAAGACGTCAATACGTTTTAAGCCTAACTGAATGTCATGCAAAAATATCTATATACACGTAACCACGGAATTAGATTAAAATCCATGATATAACTCACTGTTGGAAAGTCTATAACACCATGCTATTTTGGTTTGGTTTGTTTGTGTTTTATGTCCTATTAACAGCTATGGCCATTTACAGACGCGCGACCCAGTGGTGCTGGGCTAGTGGTAGCAGAATGTCCTCTCGTCTACCGCGGCCATCTAACGCCATGCTATATATTTAGGGTCATGTGTATAGACAAGTGCGAATTCTTGGTTTTCTTAACCATTATTGCGAGGTGAATTGGTGCCATACTTAACCGCCAAATATGTTCCAATAACCAGTGTAGCCGTTTTTAGCCAGACGGCATTCATCTTAAGTGCACTTATCCTGGTTGAACAAATGATTTCTTTTGTAGCCATCTGGTAACAAGAGGCGTTTCTTCCTTCAATTACCCAATGGTACCGTTTTATCACAATTACTCGAGAGAGCACTTCTGCTAGACTTCAAATCTTTCAGAAGTTTGAAAGAAGAAGAATTATCTTTACTCGGTATCAAATTATACTAACGCACCTGTGGACATTCCATAGAAAACCTTAGCGTCCTGTATTCCCTCTTATAGCTATTACAAGGAGCCAAACACGAACATATCGCAGCCTCCCAAAACACACACGAATACACTACACGCATGCATCTTGCACACAGGGGAGGCCGTCCTTAAATGACCATAGCCGTTGATATGAAGTTAAACAATACTAAACCAAACCGAATTATAGCGAGACGTTATTGGATTAAAGGCAGTTGCAGCTTTGGAAACATAGGCAAAAATGTGACCTGAAAACTCCCCCTCAAATTTAGATAAAAAGATAAACGTGAAGGTCTATTTTCAAGTTCATTTCTGTTCAACTTTGGCGTTTAAAAAACTTCCTGTGAATTGGGTAAATAATGTCAATTAAACTATAGATCAAGTGCAGATCAATTTAAGTCTTAAATATTTTCCTATGTACTTGACATGATTTTCAGGTTAGCTTAATATAGGATTTCTTGTTGGATTATTTGAAGCTACAAGAAATTCTCCGATCTTACAAGAAGACTTTTACTAGCTTAACCCAGTTGTTCGACCATTAACTCTTTTGCTCCCACCTAAACACAGATCTGCACTTTCCTGACTTAAGAATTATCTATGTCAACTACTGTTGTTGACGGGGGTGGGGTACAAATGTCGAGGGTATCCACGTTTCCCCTCAAAGGTTTCCCATCTCGAGTCTTGATACCAGGCACAGGTCCAGACTAAGATTCTATGACTTGTTTATCACATCAAACCTGCGTCGAAGGACCGATAACTGTTCTATACCGTAGCCCTGTGAAGGTCGACCTTTAGCTGATGATTTTTTCTGTTACAATGCTCTTACGTCAATTTCTGCATTCCAGGTACAAACACCTGATAGCTCAGAGTTGGCGCCGTTCGAGTCAGTAGGGTAGGCAGCATAGACCAAATATCAAACTGTAAAGTGATTCTTCATTAGCGCCCGGAAATTGAGAAGACGTGCCCTGTCACTCGTTACAGCTTTGTAATCAGCTGTTTCATCGTTATTGGAAACGTTGCAAATAAATGCGCAAGATTGCACTGCCTCTCATAGATTACTTGGTAGAACATTAACATACAAAGTACAAAAAAGTAATGTCGTCACACAAAGTATCATCAAACAAGCTATCTCGTAGTTTCGTAAATTTAAATTTTCATTTAATTTTCCTCAATAGAACACTTGTCAGGAGGATTTCAAAAGCTATATTAAGAAAATGATGCATTTAATGTATTTGATGTACCTATGGTGTATAATAACATGTATTATGCATGGGTTTAATTATCAACAAAGGTGCGGGTTATTCAGGCCTTAGTATCATCTGTATTGACGTATGTAAACTAACGAAGAAAGACGCAATAGCTTTGTCAATATGAAGGGAAGGTCAACCAAACGTACTTTTTATCATGGAAAAGTACAATAGATAGCAATGACTAATGGATTTATAAAGCATGTGCATAACTTGACAGGGGAACTAACCCTTAGCCAGAAAATAGCCCAGTTTTGCTGCTTCATCTTCTTTATCGAAGGGAGGATACTCCAAGTCAACAACACTCGATTCTAACTGATACAGTAGTTCCATTTACCTTAATTGTACCTGGTTGGTAATGTTCGCCGTTATTATTTTTCACTTCAAATAAATGAATCAATTAATAAAATAAAATAAAAATGCACGTTTAGTTTATACCTACTTGGACATTTGATCTCTGATTTCATTTACACATTTCAAAAATTAAAATTAAATCTCCTTATACCGCAATTTGTTTTGAACAAGGTTGGAATATTCCTCATACAGTCGACACAGTCAAACACTGACCTGGGCCAATTATTTGGAAAGGGCCGGTTTCCAAAACGGCCCCTTCTCTGATTCAAATTTCCTGTTGGTGGTGCATTGCCCATGCCGTTGTGGTCACAAATATATAAAGTATAAAGATTTAGATCACTTGGTCTGTTTTTTATGGCTCCTCAATGTTGTACCTTTCAGAAGCTGTCTAAGTGTTGATAAAATGTGCATGTTATGTAAAATATTAATGAAAATCTAATCAAATGATGATCACCGTAAAGAATACATTCATGGCATGATTGATGAGAGTTGAATGTTGGGTTGAATTAGCCTGTGGTTGAATTGCCGATTTTCGACTTTCTTTAGATAATTAACAAAAAACGAGAATATTTGCTCGGTATGTTGAGAATATGTACAGATATGAAAAAAAGTGAGAGAAACACTTTTTCATCAAAAAAATCCAAGATGGCTACTTCACAAGTCCCCGTGGTTGAGACATTGGCTGACAAATAGACAGAACAACAAACAAAACGTGTTCCTTATGATTTTGGTTTGTTTTCGCATTTACGGGAGTGTTCATAGCTACGGGCGATTGTATAATACCTATATTTATAAGTTTGGTTAGTCACATGGTAACGGGGATCTTTCATATCGAGCCCCAAACATACTTTCGACATATGCACTCCGTTGCCGCATGGAAAACTATTTCAATTTTTGTCGGAATTTCTTTACCTGTGGTTGTAATGGTCGAGGGTTTTCCAGCGTCCTGTAATACCCAAAGTAGTACAAGAGACTGGAGATGTGCGCACACATTACCATCGTTCTCTCTCCAACTGGGCACTGGCAGTAGTAGTCCTTTATTGGGGCCTCAATATCGGGTGAAACGGTGAACCGTATCCAAACGTTATATTTCGTTTGGCTTTTGTGTCGAGAATGTATTTGACATCGGAGAAGGTCTGGGGAGTGCTGGTAAAGCCACACCTCATAGTCTCCGTCATCACTTAAATGTTCGGCGATGTAACCAGGAGCCAGAGATATCTGATACGTTCCACATGTAATGGTTCCATTTCTTGCAAAGGTAACAAGACAGAGACAGCATTTTTTTTGTGTGAAGATGATCCATTCAAAAGATCATGAAGGGTCAGCAACGGCAGGATATGGGACGGGGATTCGTCTTCTTCCTCTATTTCCTGGTTCTGCTCGGGTTCAGGTTCAGGCTGATTTTTGTTACGAAGATACTTCATGTAGCACTTCTGGCAAATAAGTGCTTGTTCCTTTGCTGACATCAATCCTTGTTGCACCAGCGTATCTAGGAGCCTTTTATATTGTGGACTATTTATATTGCACGCACTCATGTTCTTCTGTTGAAGTATACTTGACACCCTTCTCCAACACATTTACCCTCCATCTTGAAACAATAACGATTGGTTTATGAAGCGTCGATAAAGTAACAAAATAGAAAGCAACCGATGATTGCTGTAAACAGCTAATACTTAGTAGTTTGGTACAATTATGCGAAAATGTGTGATAAATAACGAACAACTAATTACACAAAATAACAAGACAATATAATAAATCACATTCAATACCTCCAAGAAGCGCAGAACTGATTGATTACTTAGAACAAAATAAAGTATTTCATATGGATAATCTATCTATTCGATGTGGCGTGGTCGGCAGGCACAAAGAAAGTGAGACAAGTCAGGGTCCCAACCCTGACAGAGCCACAACGCTTTGGAGATGGGACAATAAAACAAGGAAAGTGAGACAAGAATAGCTAGCGTCGAGTCAATGATTCCGTAAACGCATAGACAAAGACAAGAAGATACGGATAAATGTACAAGGCCACACTATCAGAAAAGTCAGAAGAGGACAACTTGAGATAGAACAGTATTCATGTATCAGGGTGTCCTCAGTGTAAATCTTTATATCGATACTGTTTATTTAGTCGTTACACATCATTAAACTGTCATGAAAATATCCGCTCTGATATTCAATATAAAAGTTTGTATATAATAAGCTATATAATAGGGTTTCAGACAAGGTTGTTACTCATTTCCCCATTTCTTTCAATTTACAACCACATTCAGGCAGCTATATGAGAACGTTCCACCACATGGAATTAGCTGAATTTTGGTACACATATGAAGCAAGTAAAGCTCTATCCGATTTTCTGATGGAAATTTGCATCTTAAACTATATAACGGGAGAAAATTGCAATTTTATGGCATTTTTGTTCATAATTGTGTCTCTGCAAGTGCATTTTCATCCGAGTTTTTTTTTTACGTTTTATGAATAAACACGATGTTTTGAAAATATTTATCAAAAGAAATTTATACTATGTTGCGAATTACAATTTCGAGATAACCTTCTTTTATTTACGAACTTATGTCTTTGATGCTGAAATTGACAACTTTATAAAAATACATTTTCACTGAAATTATGAAATCTGGGTGTCGGAAAGGTGTAAAATTATTCTTCGGAAAAGAAAAAAACAGTAGTTGAGGTAGATAAGAAATTATACGGGGGCAGGCTCCTATGGAGAATTAACATTACTGGAAACAGGCCCTTAACAGCAGTGTATATTACGGTTACTCTGCGTTTTGTGACACCCGGTCACCATTTGACAACAAATCGAGAGGAGCTCAGAACCTTTTTACAGGCGTTCGGAATACAGGGTTAATGTGGATCAATAATAACCGTCTGTTAGCGGGCCCGTAACGCTTGCTGACGATGTTGACCTTCATGTATCAATTAAACAAGATATAATAAAAAAAAAGATCGATGCTCAACCATTCTTTAAGTTGTTCACAAATAATATGAACTCTCTATGGAGAACTGATAGTATAAAATGTTACACACAATGACATACATGTGATTGTACCTTTAAAAAATATTGAATATCTATACAGTATGCATAAAATGTATTTCACCGCATCATAAAGCTGTTTCGTCCTTCTAGATCACATCGGTAACAAGAGGGGCCAAAAAGGAAATCCAACTACAGTTGAAACAAGACACGTACACAAAAAATCCTTAACTTTATGTTTATCAAAATTTAAAGAAGTAGTGGTTAATTTCAAATTATACAATGTTCGTAATAAGTAAAGTGTGCATATTATGAGCCATTCCACTACTGAAAAGAGAATTGTGGCCATCAGGGTTACCGGAAACTTCGGTGATCATCCCCTACCAGAGTTAATCACCTTGTAGTCCGGTGAATAATTGTGGGATTTTTAGTGAGAGCATGAAACTTGGGATGAATGTAGAGAATGGTGAATTGATCAATTTTTGATATTGGGCCAATCAGATTTTTTCCAAGATGGCCGCCATTTTTGATATTTTATTAATGCATATTGTTTAACATCGTTACTGTAAATGATTTATGTTTAAAAGTGAAATCTTTAACATCAGTTATACAGTCGATTTGTGTATTGACTGCAGAATGAAATGGCACTCTACTGAAAGAAACAAATATGAAATCGCAAGAATGCGTGTTGTGCTATCGTTACCTGACGCAATTCCTGGTAACTAACTTGATAATGTTTTTCCATTCGGGTAATCTCTTGACGATGCATTATTAAAAGTCGATGAATCGTGACTTTCACAAGGTGCGTTCGTGCATGGATAATCTTCAAATGGACAACTACTTGATAAGAACCTGGATCTGTTCAAATGCATCGTCAGGTTAGCGCCATTTGTCTTGGACACTTCAAGGAACACATTGGGGATCAATAACATTCCAATACACATGCAAACAGTTCGAAATGCTTTGCGTGATGCTTGGCTTAGAGTGCGGTGCCCGTACTTTCGCCCCCTTTGACAAAGTGACGTCGTGTCAGACGCATGTAGCGGAAATGTGTGGAGGCACGGTAGTCTAGTGGTAAGACGCAGGGCTCGTGACCGACGGGTTGCGGGTTCGAGTCACGTGACGGCACTGTGTTGTATTTTTGAACAAGATACTTTACTCCGCTTGTTCCAGTCTACTCAGCTGTAAATGAGTACGTGGTTGGGCAGTGCTAGAGTTGTTGAATGCTAGCTGTGAGCACCGAAAGAGCAGCACCGGATGTATGACCCAGAAGGCATTGAGAAAGATATTGGATGACCTACAAACTAGGTTATGATAAAGCGGTATATAAGAACCACAAATTTTATTATTCATTCTTATTTGTGTCGCTAAGACATTTTCCATGAGGATCTGGAGACGGGTTATCTTGACTGAAAAATGCCGATTCTATAATCCTTTATGCCAATGACCTTCTACAGTTTGGAAAGGATAGCCCATTATGTGAAAACATCCTTTACTGATGGACTGTAATGGCTGTCCGCTTCGAAGACCAGATACTGCAATAATGTGTTGTTCCCTTTGGACATCGACACAATTTAATGTTGCAAAGGGACAGTACACGTCCACATATTGTGAAGGTCTGTCAGCATTTCTTGGGTACCAGCAAGATGCAGCCTCATGAATGGGCGTTTGCAATCTTGTTCCCTTCCTAACACAGCACCATCTATGCAACGAATTTGACAGAAAATTACGTATATGAGTGAATCCGTCAAGCTGACGATCACACCGTTTGAAGAATGGAATAACATTCCTTTGATCCAGTGTCGTCAACATCGCATGAAACATGCCACAGGGTTAGCGATCTAAGAGAACAAAGGTTTTGATACGGTTAAACTGTCATTTCGTTGCGTTGTAAGCGGTAACCCTTGGAGCCTCGACTTGAACCGGCAATCCACGTACCATATGTATAAACAATGTTGTATTAAGTGTATGTCACCCAAACAAATCGTTTTTTTTTTGACATGTATAGATTGTTTTACTTCATATAAGCTATGCGGCAGATACTTGCTCTAGTCTCATGTTATATGTTATACAGAATTTTAATCATTTCGGTATATACCATTTTGTTTATGTATTACTTGTGACATTTCAGGCAAGGGTTGAACTTATGTAATTATAAAGATTTGTTTGATCTTTCAAATTAAGAAAAAAAAGAATATTGAGGAATATCGGCAGGAATATATTCTGAACTGTACAACTATAAAAAAAACTTTCAGAGAAAAATATAGTTTTTTCCTAATTAGCTACTACTGCGTCAATATGTTTACTACAATAATACGATACATGTTTTTAGGTTTCATATTGTGTATTTCTTAGTTATAAGCAGCGCCTGCATCTATAAATTGAGCTCATTAGGTTGAGTCAGGTTCACATGGACGTTTAGCAGGCATGGGTATTAAAACCTATCCATTATTTCACACAGTTATGAAAGAAACTGACAGCAGTTTTTTTTTAATTTTGTGCTTTTGACACTTTCAGACTCATTTCAGTAGTTTATTTGTAAAAATATTAATTTGAACATTCCTTTTTCCATGTTTGGAAATATGGTATGATATTAATGTTCTCGCACCGTACAATTTTCCGGAAACATATCAAACATTTTTTTTTTTTTTATTTCCGACAAAATTTAGGGGAAAATAAATAAAAATATTCCTATACCTATTTTTTAATTTAAAATAGATAGCATTCATATATGATTGGTCGATGTGTAATTATTGGTGATGTTTAAAATCCTCCAAGAGTGTTATCAGAAAAATGTTTGCATAATTGATTAGGTTAGTATTCTTCTAAATTAGGGAAATAAAAGTTAAAAAAATAAATTTATCTTAGAAATCAATTTAGGTTAACTCTACTCCTTATTTTTAACTGAAGAAAATAATCGCCTTTTTTCCACATTCGGCAGATTTAACCATACTTGATATAAAAGGTTCTGCAATATTTGTTAAATTAACATTCAATTGATCAAAAGAAAAAGTGTTTGTATTTCTGAAACAGCCAACAATCGTGGGCAGTATCCTTCAGTTTTGCCATATTGTTTGTTGTGTTATTTCAATCTTTTTAAGGATCAAACATCAAACGAGCTTCAGTTAAAATAAATGAGTCAAAAAATACCAATATTGTACGATTTTCCGCTTTGCTGGATATTATTTTATATGAAGGTCGATGTTTTTGATAATGCTCATTAGATTGCCTTGTTATTTTGTTTTCACTAACCCTACTCTCGATGTGAGGACGTGCCATTAATTGGAGTCGACTTCAATCTAAATGGCAGCTGACATCGATGAAGCCAAACGCGCTTACCCTGCTGGAACACCTGGTCTTATTCTCTTTGTACTTTTAGGAGGGTCGCTATGAAAATGTTTCGTTTATTCATATTTTGCATTTGGTTATCGATTTTGTGTTCGAATAATGGCTTTGTTGTATATTCGGTAATCTATACTTATACAGCAACAATCAACTAGTTACAGTAAAAAATGGCGATACGATTATCATTTTATTGATAAGCCTAATTTTAAAAAATGTAAACTATTAGCATTGCCTAGATTGCAAAATAAAAAATATTTCGATATTCAAATGACTGTTAAATTGGTAAGTGTTTAAGGACGATAAAAAAGGCTCGGCCTACAAAAGACATCTACTGTAGATTTTAAACACGTTTATTTCAGATGCAGTTTCGCTTTTAAAATTGATCATAATTGGTTAAATTTTATAAAAACCCGTTACACTAGATTTAACTGAAACTTAAACGTGATTTTAACATCAGACGAATATACCCTTAATTCAGGTACCCTTACACTATGTATACAACATAGGAGTAGTCCATGCGGTCACCGTTCTTCTATTTCAGGAAGTGTCAGTTACTCTTTGAAAATATTTGTATTCATAATAAATATTTTAAGACGGGAATATCTAATCATACGATGTAAACATTGTACCACAAGAACTGCCTCATTAAGGCTCGAGACACATCTATGGTTAACTTCATTATCTATTAATACACATCGCTGCATATTTCGAGGAAAGTCATGATTGAAAACCATTGAAGTGCTGCATTCAGGGAGGTTAAATTTGGCGAAGTTATATTTTGTTTCCAATATTTAAGAAACCTTATGTCGGATAAATAACTAAATCTGACTAAATCTGAAACCTCACTAGACAAAGATCTTTGTTATAGATAAAGGTTTATAAAGTGATATTTTCGGATGCAATTTCATTGAAATCTTATAAAAAGACTCGTGATTTCTTCTTTACGGCGTAACCTTTTTGGGAGGCCGATATATCTATATAAATAGACTTGAAAGCGGCGACAAATTCTTGGGATTTACGGTCATAATCCTGTACAGATAAAGAACTTCTACTTGAGCTTGTCAATTTCTGCATATAAGCTAACTGGGTCAATCACCGTCTGGGTTGCATGCGCCAAAAGCACTCTCTTCTCTCAATCTTTAATAACTCAATCAAGTGAGACAAATCTCCCCTGTAACAAAAGCTGGCAATATCATTTTTGAATGATTTTTATCTATCGAAATTTCTCATTTTATCCCTATAATTCAAGAGAAAGTAGGTAATATGTATAAACATTGTGTCTTGTGTTTAACGGTATACGATATTTTTCACTAAAAATATGTGTGTCTGAGACGCCTTATCGATATGATTCCTTTAGCGCAACGTATACATGTAATAAACCTATTCAATTTTAATTTGTTTTATTCATGACTGCGATATGTTTTGCATTTAATTGTCTTGCCGCATGCATCGCTTTAGAATCGATGTAATATTGCTATAACTAGCGTCTGATTAAATCACACTTGACAGATATAGACCACGGAAATTATTTCTATTGCAGGTGTTTCGGGTTTATATGAGAACGTTGTAGAAATATCTAAACATGATATTAACATGTGACAAAATAAAACAATGTTGTGTTGTCACTACTTGATCTCTCGATGTAAGGACGTGACATGACTGGGATTTGACTTAGATTTGGCGGGCGTCACCGATGAAGAAGAAGACGCTCACCCTTCCGGAACACCTGGTCTTATTGATTTTGAGTTCGAATTATGGTTTTGTTGGCACTCTAAGCATCCCGCTGTTAAAAACAAGGATTCTGGTTGCCATCATAAGCCATAGTTGTCATTCTTCAACCTGCAGACTGCAGTAAAGTTACCGGCGAAAGTCAAAAACGCAGGATAAGTACACTTGATGCCCTGCTGTGCTTACTGGCATTGATTTGCTGAGATTCGCAATGCTTTTACAGAGAGTGAGAAATGTTGGACCATCCATATCTACATGTATCTGCACACTCAAATCCAATCTAGAACTCAGATAGAAAAAAAACAATCCACAAATGTTCTTTACGGAAGCTCATTTATTGTATGGGTATACTGGCAATAATGAATGCATATACTCTTAATGGGCTTTCGTAGTTCTTGGCGAAGACAGCAAGTCATTTTAATAATAATATCATTGTTGCCTCATCTTAAAATGATTAGGATTATTAGCATACTTGTTTTCATAAAATCACCATTTTTGTCTGCTCACAAATACGTAAGCATCATTTCAACTATAGAGACCAATGCAAATTTAAACACATTCTAAGAATTCCTGACTACCATTTCTTGTCTGGGGTTGGCCTTACCTTTACATTCTATGTTATCGTAAAATCACGAACCTATGTCGCATCAACCCAACTCTCTAATAGATTCCCATGCCTGGTAGACACGCTTACAGCGGTACATTGTACATGACCTGTCGTTGTGTCCTATAAGTCTTCACATTAGGTGATCGCAGAAGGTTTTTTTCAGTTCTCGTTGGTCATGGTGATTTGGTTAAGTGTACATGTCCTGTGTCTGGCTGTATGTTTCCTGTCACATTAGCCGTCAGTGGAATGAGTTCAACTGTTGAAATTTTTAATGGAAATATATCAGACTATCTGAAAGCAGGAAGCAATCTTTGAATGTGAAAATGTTCACAAATAACAATGTTCGATCAGGAACACGAAATGATCATTCCGTTTTAATTTCATTTCAACAAATTTTATTCAAGATCGTATATGAGAGGAGCATTTATATGATGTTTAAATCGACCACACTCTAGGTGGAAATTTAAACGTAATAACGTCTTGGCCAATCAAGGGGCAAGGCAGACAAATGGATTTCAAGTAATCCCCATGAAATAAATACTATATGTTATAGATGGTCATCAGGTGATCCTTTCCATATTTTTTGTTAAACATTCGTTGAAATAAATAGACCTAGATATGTCTTTTTGTTTTTGCGCCTGTAAGTTAAACACGATACCACATGTAAACAACGTGAGCGTAGATTTACTGTATCGTGTAAACCGGAAAACGAGGGGTGATACTAACGACATACACGACGAAACAATACCGGACAGCCTGATCCGGAACTATCAATAAGTAATGGCGTTACATCTTTTAACATTTATTTTCTTCTCCATTCCCAGCGAGGGCACATCGTTCACTAATATAACGTTTAGTCCCGTTGGCCCAGTGATGCTTCGTATCAAAGACACTAGTTTCAGCTATGTTAAATTAACATGGGAGCCTGCCCCGTCATAACTTTCGTTTCAGAAGTACTACGAGATGTATGCTGCTGTATTAAATTTTTTCAATCCCTTATAACCTTATGAATTTTAATTTGAGTTTTTGTTGTGATAAGGTTTAGGTCTACACCTCATCAAAAGAAAACTGATATCAAAGGGACACTTTTTTGGACCCCCCTCCCCCTCCCCTTTGCTAAAGATCCATTCATGATAATTAGTATGGACTAAGATCTCGAGTATCCGGGTTATAAGTGGGGTGTTTTGCACATATTCGCCGGGGAAATATTATAAGTCGGCCATACCTTACAATAGTTAAGACTCATCATAAGGATTCTCCACCTTTTTGCCCATAGCATCACGTGTTAGTCCTAGAAGGAAGAAACAGCTGTATGATGCAATGTTGTGCATACTGTGTCTATTACTAAATTCTTAAGGTGCAATCACGTGTGTGTGCTACGTTCTTATTATACATGGTTCGATATTAGTATATATATATCTACTCAGCTGTCAATACGTACGTGGTTGGGCAGTGCTAGAACTGTTGAATGTTAGCTGTTAGCGCCGAAATGGCAGCTCCGGCTGTATGCTGCCTAGGAAGTTGAGAAAGGTATTGGCTGGTTGCAAAGGCTCTACAAATACGGATAATAATTTCTGAACCGCTTTGAGACGACATACCATCTAGGTTGTGATATAGCGGTATGTAAGAACTTCGAATTATTATTATTTTTATATTAACAAGATAATGGGCGCCACACTTAGTACCGGAACGCTATTCGGAGGATAGGGTTTCATCTCCGAATCTTTTTTCTTGTCCGGTTTTAGTGAAGTGTGTCTTACTATGGTAGGTGGATTTAGCAAATGTCCCCGTACGGAGTAGAGTTCGTCTAAAATCGAGCTTTTGCCGAGGCTCTGATTTCAAATATTTCAAATAAAGGTAACATGTCTTCTTTACCCTACATATTTATAAAATGATTGCTGCCTTTTCTCCCTCGTCTTACCTGGAATGTTGGTACTGTAATGAAAATGGCACTGAGAGTGCAACACTTCATGCCAGGAAGTTTTGTTGAATTATTATTTGAGCTGATGTCAGGCATAGTTCGCCAGGGTCTGTCAAACAGCAGTAAACAAACAAGTGACGTAATAGCTAAGTGTCGTCATCTTATAGCGAATGTAAAGTATGAGGTTATTTGAGCGTACTTATATGCATTACACTTTTTACACACCTGATATACCACGTAATACTGCATGCTATTTTTCTACCTTTGGCGGATTGTCAGGTCGTTGTGGAAAGAAATTACGCTGCGATGTGTTCATCCACAGGCCTAAACTAGACTAACAAACCTCTTTTAAAACATATGATTTTGTCATTAATATATAGTTTGAAGTAACTTGATTAACAATATCTAAAAATAAATCTAAGCATCACCGTTATATGCTGTTTAATCACAAATTTTCGTGGGGTTTTTAATTTCGTTAAATGGTTATCTTCATCCACGAATTCAAAGGCCCACAAAATAATTACATAAACAAATTCGGTATAAAGCAATTCTCCGTATAGGAACTAGTTATCCACGAATCATATATCCACGAAATTATGTTTAGTCGGGAAACCACGAAATTTAGCTAAAATATCTGATTTTATATTGTCTCCGTTAAAACATTCAAACCTAAGTGAAGTAGTGAACAGGCCGTATCAGTACGCATTCCCAGGCGAGATACTTGTACACAATGGTGAAACGAAACATTTTTCATCAAACTAATCCGGTGCGAGAGAAAATCAATTACCGGTACCTGTAACTGAGCGAAATCAGAGGGTTTGAGTCTTGAGCTTAGTTTTTGTTGCAACGTAACCTTGGCATTCGCATCAGTTGTGTTTATGCTAGAGAGATAATTATAACCCTCCGCGTACCTAAATAACTCTTTCTCACTCAATCATGGTCTAAACCTTTTATAAGTCTTTCCCTTTGTGTTACCGAGTCCTCTCTTCCTGTTGTTGGCTTTTTGTAACGAGTTTCCATCCAAAGTTTTGTCTCTGTGCGCTGATGCCGTGTAATGCTTCTTCCTGGTGTTACCTATTTGGTTTAGCCTGTCTAAAAATGGATCCAGTCACAAGGAACTGTGATTGTAATTATCATCGATTTAATGAAATAAATAAAAATCTTGTAGGAAACCAAGCAACGTCATGAATGAATACCCGTATTTAGCATCAGATCCTTCAGATCTAAAAGCACACTGTTCCTGTGCGGCCCAATCAATGACTTGTTTACGGGAAGTGGCCTGCTGATTCACGAGACATCACAAGTATGTCAGAATTCAACGACAATCACCTTTGTCTTCGTTAACTGTACGACACGGTATTACCTACTAGTATCATAGGTAAGGGATTAAGACGTTCAAAGAGTACATACACATTCGGTTTTCTTACACAGATGTTTTTTTTTTACTATAGATAAGCTGCATGACGTCTTAAAGTCATCTTATCTCCGGGCTATGATACAGTTCTCTGTTGTATCATAGAACGACGCAATCTAACAAGGCCGCGGCATCATGCCAGCTGCGCGTGACGCATTTTGGACAAATTGGTCTCTCTAAAGGTTTGTGGCAATTACGAGACATCATCCGTTGCGTCATATTGGTGTGTATAACAATAATTTGACATTTCTTCAGAGTTTTGCATTACGTAAGCAGTTGAATTTAATAACATGCCCTACAGAAAACTCGAACTAACCAGGTGTTCTTGAAGTGTAAGCGTTTCCTGCATACGAAGGATATCTTTCTATTAACAATATAGCGTCATCAAATCTATTTACCCTGTAAGATATACATTTGTACATTCCACAACGTAACAAATCCTTCTGCTCCTACGTACACGTATAGTGTCCATATGTTAGGGAAAAAACAAGATCAACAAAACTTAAAACCAATCTCAATCCATATTGTACACATATTAAAAGCAAAACCAATAAATACAAAAAACAATAATTAAAAGTTCCGCCAGAATCTGTCTCTTCATTTAGATGTATTATACACGTAAGGCATATATATTAATAGTAATATTGTGCTCTGTGACCCTGACGATCCAGACGTACATTGTAACGCTTGACCAAACTGTTAGGTCATAAGGTACTAATGACGTAGTTTACCTCTTGGTTTCTTGAACTCCACATTAACTGTATTCGTTGACTTCAAAGAAAAACTCTGTATGTTTCAGCGGTAAATTAAACAAAGGAGTGTACAACGGATATTAACATGGGAGTCTAATATCAGCCATGCTACTCATCTTATTTGCTTTAATCAAACAAGGCGGAAATACAATTATTGCCTTTATTAGATATTGCTTCCAGACAGATGTTTCGAAGTAACAATCATATTGACCCAATTCTCTTCACATTTCGTCGTTTATAAATATTAGAATGTCTACGCAGAACAAAATGAGATTGAAACGGTAAATAATTGTCATTTCGTCTTATTAGGCCTGACCTCTGAAAAAAGGGATAACAATTCAAATGTGAGTCATAACATATGTAGTAATATAAAACATAGGAAAAAGGTATCGTCGTTTTTTAAAGTATAAAAATTACATTTTCTAAAACAACAGATTAATTTTGCGTTAAAATAGCATTTTATTGAAACCATGCCAGATTATAATTCCAGCCACATTTAATTTTATCAACATACAAATATGTAACATACATGTTACAATTTTTGTACTAAGCAAAAACCAGTGCTCAGCGCGTTCCATTTAGTAGAATATTCCATTTGTTCTGATTCGAACCAGACGTTTTCTCTAAATGGAACATGATGATCCGCCGGAACGAACCTGTCCATCGAGAACGTCTCATTTGAGCGTTACCAAGTTGAATCTAATATGGAGGTCCTTGGATAGATTTTGTTTCAAATATACATTAAAATACATATTGGCCTTAATATGAAAAAAATGATCTTTGATTGATAAAACTTAAATAGTATGACCGACTCTAAGTAACGCCAAAGTGTGTAGAACTTAAGTATAGGCTGAAATACGTATTATTGACGCCGGAGTCGGTGATTACTAGTGTTTACAGTGTCTACCATGACAAAATATACTGTATAACGGAGGTTTTAATTTCGCTATAATCGCGCTTTGACTGAAATCCGCGAAATCTGAACACCAGCGAAATTATCGAGAATATCTACCCCTTTAACGGACCTAATCAGGGCATGTTGAAAATACTTAATACCCAACGCTGTTATGCATGCTTAACTGAACTCAAATAAGATTATCACCATATATAACTGAGCAGTCTATGTAAAAACAAGTGAAGTCACTGGCGGATGATGACGCTCGGGATCAGTGTTTTCAAACGGTTTACATGTATTTCGAGGTTTAACCCTTAAATGATGACACTCAAAATATTTGTACGACACATGGGATTCGGGTGCACAGCGAAATCTAACCCCCGCGAATATGTACTGAATACGAAACCGCGAAATATTGACCCCGCGAATTTAAAGCGCTATACAGTAATTTTCTGTTATTGATAGCGACTAACATAATGTCTCGGTATGATAGAGGATATTGAAATGTATATTTCGCATGATGCAGGCTACATGTGTTTACACATGCTCTTCTTAATACTTGATTTGTGTCCGGATCATTTGTGAAAGTTTGTTTTGTTCCTCATTTCCTGTAATTGTCATATCGACCTTGTCTTTGAATGTTAGATATAAATTATATTTTGTTTCATTGCGTGTTGACGCTACGATATATTTCTGCCCTTATACATTGAAGCTTTGGAATATTTTGCTCTTTTGTGTTAATATTGTGCTTTTCATTCTTCTTTTTGTGCTGACGTCGTCAGACATGTTGTCCCCGTTTGTGTGCTGCCGTTGTGGTGTATTTTGTCCATATGTGCTGACGTTGTGGTATATTTTTTCCTTGTGTGTTTACGCTGTCGTATATCTTGTCCTTGTTTAAGACATTGAAGCATATTTGTTCGTGTGGTGACGCTTGGGGATACTTTATCCTGGTCTATTAACACTGTGGTACCATTGGTATTACCATTATAGCTTTGTGGTCGGCGTAATTCACTGATAAACGACGCCGTTACATTGTGGTTTGCGAAGACAAATGAGATTTGACGCACAATGGCCTTGGGGTCAGTGTAAGCCGAGGACATGTGATAATATAGTTTTGTGGTCGACGTAAGCCGATGAATTGTGTCACAATAGCTTTGTGAACTATATTTATAATGAAATTTAAAGACTGGTTGAGTTCCCGATTTTGAATATCTTTGTTGAGTTTGCTTGCAAGATTTTTCAGCAGCCTATTTCAGACAGCATTTATTGATGAGCTGCAATGATTATGACAACTTTGCAAAATTCTTCATTAAGAAGTTTATATGTATCGACGATATGTTCAAATAACAAGATAATTACTGCCATCGGCTATCGAACATACCTTCTAGATTTTAGAATCAAACACACTACATACTCTTCGACATTAGACCCAACTTTGCATGTCTTTTAGAGCTTGCTCCGAATGTCAGGATTTCCGTGATAGATGTTGACTAATGTCCGATTTATTTACAGCACAAGATTTGAGAGATATGTTTTAATGGAGAAGACCATTGTCAAATTGTAAAGCGGTCATGATGATCTCATTTAAAATACGCTTATTCTTTGTGTTATAAAAGGTCTATGATTTCGATAATGCTCAAAGTGCACCTTGTTTTTTGCGCTGTCTTACACCAGGTCCTCGCTTTGAGGACGTGACATTGCTTGGCTTGGTGCCTGTTGTTTCTGTAACACCTTGTCTTATTCTACAATGATTTTTAATGGCCTCCCTGTTTATCATTCCTTTGTTGACATTTTGCCCTAGCTTTATCGATTTTGAGTTCGTAATACGGTTTTGTTAATACTTTAGTATCTCTGGTTGTTTACTGATGTGTTATCGCTGTTGTACATATATGACATATGTATGTATTGGCCTTGTGTACTGACAGGTAAGTATTGTTGGTCGTGCACTGACACTTGAGGGATACTAAATTTCGTTTGTTCGTGAATGCGATGCGGTGTGCCACTATACGTTAATGCTCGGTGTAGGCCATTGCAACGTAATACCGTAGCGTTGTGGTCAGGGCAGCACGAAGAAGATCTGATAACATGGGTTTGCTGTCGACGTAGACCAAAGACGTGGCACCAACGGTCAATGTAGGTCAGAGATGCATGATACCGTAGTATTGTGGTCAGTGAAGGCAAATGTGATGTGGCACCATCATTTTGTGGTTGGTGTAATTCACTCAGGCGTAGTACCTTGCATCGGCGTGTCTAACAGTGATCAATTATGAAATTTCAGTGATGAGCATAACTCCATAACACATTCGTAAGATTTTACCAAACACAGAGAGAATCGTGCTACCGTAGGTCAGCGCTTAGAATGCCAGCCTTTATGTGCACCGCTGAGATATGCGTCCAAACGCAAATAAACCACCACCTTCCCGCTTTGAGCACTAATGGTTTGATTCACTCTAGCTGAGAAAAAAGATAAATTTCCGAACTGTTTTGAACATCCTCTAGTCGATAACTAGACTCGTAGTCGACGTATCATGGCCTCTTTGTCATTATGGCGCCTTTCGCTGCAACGACTTCCACGAAACTCGATTTAATCGTCCCTCGGAGGTCAGTCCAATGCAAAATAAACGAGAGAAAACACCTGTGATATGATGCATTCGGCAGATTTATGTTGCAATTATACGGATATTGCTGATCGAGTCGGAAAATATATCATGTCACCTTTTGCAATAACATTTCAATTTCGTACCTTGGACGGTGATGAGTTGTATTTCCTTGTGATATTGGCCCCAGGAATAATTATCGTGTGAATATAAAAGCCGATAGCAGTCTATTGGTAACCTGATCTATTCCACTGCCATGATTTACAAATTTTATTGGTCGATGCTAAGTAGTTTTACTGATGTGTTGTCTGTCTAAGGTAATGAAACATTTGACACTATCCTCACATTTCATAAGAGAAATAACTCGATCCGTGAATACATGTAGCACTATGGTGGTTGGGTATGGTCCATTCTTGGTGTATTCCCAAGAAAGGAAATTAGATGGTTTTCCAGGCAGGTTCCGTGGTTTGATTCCTGGTATAATCATGGAAATTTCATATCACATGGATATTATATTTCATGTCAATATAATAATCTGAAGTGACAGGGTTCGAATTCCGGATCTAGTCCCGTTGATATTTTACAAACAACACTCTGTTGTTGCTTAGTTTTGTTTATTTTTTTTCTCTCACTTATTTTTAATAACAAAGTCCTGCATGGTTTGGTTTTCTTTCCAGATGTGATTTAACGATTTCGGTTTCAGGTGCATGGTTCTTATGTTTGGAAGTGGTACGGTAATCCTAAATATAGACCCTTAGACATGCTGAAAACATTGGCATATAACGTATTTCTCTTTTGTATGCAACTCAAATAGTTAATGTTTGAGCAACCCTTGCATCAGGCAATCGTGTATCGCTACATCAAAAATGACATAATGACGGGAACCACAAGTGGTGCAGAAATACGATTACCTAACCGCTGTAGACTTGAATATCTGCCTACATGTAGTGCAACTTCTCTTGGCTGCGCTCTTTGATACTAAATTTGTATTTTCGAAACAAAGTCTTGCGGAGTTTAGGAAAACTACGGTAAACGATCCAGTCTATCTACCGGAATATCAGGTTTCTCCTTCCTGTTTCTATTTGTTAGAGTGAAGACTGCCTCTACTTTTATCCCTTTAGTGCATGTGGTTGCCGTTGATATCAAACGTCCTTTTTTGTACCGAATCAAACCTGATGTTTGATGCTGTAGAATATCTCCTTGTTTTACTTGGACCACTGAGCTCTCTCTCTGATACAATAGTGCAAACATTCTCAGTTCAATATGGTTTGATTTCCAAAGCATTTAATCGCTTTTTTCCTTCCTATCTCGTCCCTAGTCATTGCTGCAATTAGCGTTGCTTATAATTAATGACTGGTGCCTGATTAGAGCTGTGCCGAGGGGAACGACAGTTGTAATCCACTGTCCATTGTTGAAGGGAAGTCGTGTAGATAGATGATAGAAATCATGATCTTAACGCGATGGAGAAATTGTAGTTAGGACGTGTATTTGCCTTTGCATTATATTGATATTCCTCCGACAGTGACATGACAAGTATCAGCACGGACCGTCGTCGTGTAACCCTTCATGTTGCGAACACCCCCAACACACATAATAATCAGAATAATAAAAAACACAAGAAAGAGAAAAATAACATAAAATAGATAGAACAAAAAAAGAAACAAAAATGAAAAAAAAAGATAAATATAAGCAAAAAGCAAATAATATTTGAATAAGTATTTCAAGTAAACTACTTGTATTTTATTACATTTTTCATTTTAACTATGCTGTTTTCTAATCCATCACATATTGTTTATGTTAAAGTCAATTGCGTGTTCATGGGGTATAAGCAAAGCTGTTTTTCTGTTAGTTCCTGTGAATGTGCGTGCTTTACATATTCAAATGCAGCTTCCAAAGTAGCACTACGAGTATACCTTACTCTTTACCAAGTATTTGAACTCAACATTAAACACACCAACACGCAAACCCTAATGATATATTACGAAAAACAGTGTACTTTAATGGGAAAACTACTGTTGTCTACACTAAATGACTAATAATTTCACATTTTTCTTGAAATCTAATTTTCGCAATGCCTGTAAGACAAAGTAGCAAAGCGATGTAAATTTCAGTTAGAACATAACAAATTGCCTAACGAGCAAAGAATATGATAACACTACTTGTTTGTAGCTGTGCCTTTCACGTACTTTCCTTGTGCTAACAATACACGAATATACATGTAGCATTGCCCATGTCTGTCCATGCTAAAATGTGTCGGCACTTTTTGTCTATGCTGGGAAGGCGGTGCCGCGGTGTTAGAAAGGTCGAACACTCCATAGTCATAGAGCCGGTGTCATTCTGGGCCCTTCTCTATAAATGCCTCTCGACATCGATCCAACTTTAATTATATACATGAGTATCGTCAGTTGTGGTGTTGCGGTTAGTTGGTAGCTTACGTTTAGCTGTTTGCGGTTGTCTCACCGCGGGAAGCTCTCCTAGAAGGATTCGCCAGTACCTTTTGGATAGGTATTTTATACCTTATACTAAAATCGTGTACACACACAATTGTTAATGTGCACACACATTAGCAATTTACTTTATCAGAAGAATTAAGATGACATCGGATAGTTATCAAAATACCTGCAGTAATCTCCAATACGGCATGCATACTTCTTTTTAAGTCTAAGTACTTTGTTTTCCATATCATCAACAATCATATAAAAAAAACTAATCGGTTAATCTCTTTTGATTTGATAATATGATGTCTGTTTTTCTGTAATGTAAATGTATTTGTCGTTTCTGTTACAGCCATCAAGAGGGAAGATCGTTTTGAACATGGACCAACTTACGGAATTGCGATCTTACAAAAACCTTTTCCGGAACGCCAATTTCAGCAGATATTTCATATCGCCGTATAACTTTACCGGAGCTGAGGGAATATTCCAGGAGTTCACCAGTAATTTGTACACAGTACACCAATATTCAACTGTAATTCTACTGACTTTATACGTACCCATATTCATGGTGGGACTTTGTGGGAATATACTGATCATCATCTCTTCAGTTCGGGAGACAAAACTTAAGAAAACAAAGAATTTCTTTCTCGCCAATTTGGCGGTGGCCGATCTGGCAGTGACCCTGTTCTGTATGCCGACCACAGTAGGAACTATCGTGTATCGCCTTTGGATTTATGGGAGATTCTTGTGTAAATTTACAGCATTTCTACAAGGTAAGCGAAATGTATCGGTACAACAGAATAGTGGGTCAAAAAAATAGTCGATGTGAATAGGAAAATCCTTTACTCAAATACTGAGAATTCGCCCTACTAAAACATCTCCAAGTGTATAGGCTTTATCTTACAAGTTACTAAAACATCTCCAAGTGTATAGGCTTTATCTTACAAGTTACTAAAACATCTCCAAGTGTATAGGCTTTATCTTACAAGTTACTAAAACATCTCCAAGTGTATAGGCTTTATCTTACAAGTTACTAAAACATCTCCAAGTGTATAGGCTTTATCTTACAAGTTACTAAAACATCTCCAAGTGTATAGGCTTTATCTTACAAGTTACTAAAACATCTCCAAGTGTATAGGCTTTATCTTACAAGTTACTAAAACATCTCCAAGTGTATAGGCTTTATCTTACAAGTTACTAAAACATCTCCAAGTGTATAGGCTTTATCTTACAAGTTACTAAAACATCTCCAAGTGTATAGGCTTTATCTTACAAGTTACTAAAACATCTCCAAGTGTATAGGCTTTATCTTACAAGTTACTAAAACATCTCCAAGTGTATAGGCTTTATCTTACAAGTTACTAAAACATCTCCAAGTGTATAGGCTTTATCTTACAAGTTACTAAAACATCTCCAAGTGTATAGGCTTTATCTTACAAGTTACTAAAACATCTCCAAGTGTATAGGCTTTATCTTACAAGTTACTAAAACATCTCCAAGTGTATAGGCTTTATCTTACAAGTTACTAAAACATCTCCAAGTGTATAGGCTTTATCTTACAAGTTACTAAAACATCTCCAAGTGTATAGGCTTTATCTTACAAGTTACTAAAACATCTCCAAGTGTATAGGCTTTATCTTACAAGTTACTAAAACATCTCCAAGTGTATAGGCTTTATCTTACAAGTTACTAAAACATCTCCAAGTGTATAGGCTTTATCTTACAAGTTACTAAAACATCTCCAAGTGTATAGGCTTTATCTTACAAGTTACTAAAACATCTCCAAGTGTATAGGCTTTATCTNGGTGTATGCTACTTCACAAATCATACCTGTGATTTGTGATAGAGTTAAAGGTGTATGCTACTTCACAAATCATACCTGTGATTTGTGATAGAGTTACGGGTGTATGCTACTTTACAAATCATACCTGTTATAAGTGTTAGAGATAAGAGTGTATGCTACCTGACTAATTCTGCCTCTGATTTGTAATAGAGTTTAGAATGTATGCTACCAAAGAAATTATAACTTTGATTTGTGTTAGAGTTAAGGGTATGTTCTGCCTTGAGCATTATGCTTGTAATTTGAGTTATAAATACTTGAAATATTGTTTTACTAGCATTTCTTAGTAAGTAATCACCACACGAGTATTATCATCACTTGCTTTCTTATATGTTTACATAAAATATATCATCAGACCATTATCAAAATCAAAGCTACCATATATAGAAATACACTAAATAATTCATGGTTAGCAACTCCATTGGATATAAGGTAGCATTAGATAGCATACAACCTTAAATAAATCGATAGTTGTTATTTGATTTTTATTTTAACATGCAAAAGTCATTTGTCTTCAAGTAGCTATACTTATGGCGGATTATTTTTTCTCATTTTCTCAGTAAATGTGAAAGACCAAGACACTTTTCAAAAAGGAACATCTGTTAAGAACAATAAATATGGCTGGTGGGTTTTAAAACTTACCCACAGAAATATAGCATGTGCCAACATATGCAATTTCAGTTTAATTTACTCCCAACATAAGGTTTTGTTATAGGATGCTTCATAAGTCCAAATAACACCAGATTGACTAGGGCATTTTCGATTTCTGCAGAACAGTATCAGTCAAAAATTGCAATGTTTTACTTTTTGTTTGCATAAAAATAAAATCAACCGAGGATTACATGTCCGTTTGACTTTCAGTTTTTCGACACAAACAACGATACAACTAGAATTCTTTAAAACTACGAAATAGTTCCCGTGATCAACATTATATGACGCTTTAATTTGAAGATGATATTAAGATTTTTTTCGTAAGCGTTGAGAATTGCTATGACACTGTAAAGTCGACACAAACGGTTTCTTTATTCGATTTGTCCTTTTCACCTCTTTCCTATATAACACCAATGTTGAAAGTTTCCATTGAAAATAAACATTAGCAGAGCACCTGACGTAATTTATGGTTCCGGGTTCGCATTCATGATGTCTTAGCCTTTGATTTGGTGACCTTTTAATTTCGATATTTGAGCTCAATTAGCTGTCACCAAACCTATTTGATACGATGGTATTTTCTTAACCAAACTTTGCCTTGAGAAGCGAGATATAAAATTAGCAGTAACAGAAAGCATGCGCGGGCGAATCGGGACTAGACTTCGGAAATTAGCGTGTAGGGCATAAATTGGTAGCCTTTCACCGACACAGTAAAGTTCAAAGGAGAAAAGGTAAACACAAAAACAAAGACGAAACAATGAATTTTGGAACGGTAAGCGTTTATTAGACCACATGAGTTACTTGTTATACTGTTTCAGGTCATATCTAAAAGAGCAAGTCATCATCATCGATTAAGTTACTGAAAACAGAGAAAGTATTCAATATCAATTCAGTACTTATAGTACTTTGTGTATTCCTTTATCAAAGCCTTGCATACTAACTTGTTTTAACATAATTCCTGCTAAAGGATTATCGCAAATGACATATCTTTGAATTATCAAGGAATATATTGATTTTAAACAGTTACGTTTTCAGGAGGACATCTGAATAAGCCCTCTGTATCACTGTTAAGAGGATAAAACAAATGGTACATAGTTTTTATCCCCCTATTTACAGGGAAAGTGTTAAAACAAGTGATATATATGATAAAAAAAACAATCTAAGACGATGAAAATATGTTACTCTATTCGTAAATAGTTACAGATGCTGATGTGAAGATAAAAGACATTGTAGTTTGCCATGCGATGTAATTAAAATACAGCCGTTGACATAGGGCATCAGCGAGTTGCTTGCTACAAAGGAGGCACTTGAGTCGGTTTGCTTATAAGAACTGTGACATTGTTTTAGTGAAGTTTGGCTTAGTTCAATCCAACTTCCATGCGTCATGTGCTGCTGTCGAATGATCAATAACCTTTCATGCAGAACGGTCGTGTTCGAAAAAAAAAAGTTTCTAGAACATCTACAAGTTCTTTAACTTATAAAAGGCACGTCGTTTCCGGCATACCTCGAAGCGCCTTCAAATACCAAAACTTTGGAACAAATTGTGGTAAAATAACGACGTTTTCCTGTTTTGCTGTACCGTAACTGTTGATCGAGAGACCCTGTTGTATGAAACGATTTTCAAATCTCCTCAATGCAACGCTTTCTTTTTACACTGGACCCATATTTTGAAACATCAACATTATGATACCATTTTCTGGACTTTTCACACTATGTACAACTTTTGATTCCATGATGAATTACTTTATCAACATATACATCGATTTTGAGAATATCTATAAGAACAGCACCAGAAAAACATTATGATACAACATGTACATGTACAATGGTTTTGTTAACACACTAAGTTGATTGTATTGTATTGGCTGTTTCGGGATCCTCCTGCATGTAGATTTCATAATAGAGTATTGTCTACGATTGCATCTTCAATCTAAGATATACCATTTGCTAATCAAAGTCACGTGATTTTGATATTACGTCTGCTATCATCTGTTGCCTGAAGTCTACATCAGATAAAAGTGTACAAGATGTAAACAAAAAATACAAATAAATAGAGTAGAGGAATCTTTTGTTGTTCATTTTGGTACACAGTCTAAAAATGGATTTTTCATTATAAATAGCCTTTGGCGCCCAGCCAACTAAAAGGAAACACTAATATCAGCATGAAAATCAGTTGAACTGTTTTTTTTTCTGATTTTTATTTTATGATATGTAACTGTTTCATGTTTGTGTCGTGATACAATATATAGAAGCAAATTGCATAAACAATTTTTGCAAATGTCATTACCCTAACTGTCGTTTCTACTTCCATGCTAATGGATATGTATAAATTTGCTTCAAATTTGTATTGATTGATTGAACTATATGCAAACTTTTGTTCAATAAAGTAATTGTTTGCACGAACGTCATGGAGAGTGAAAATGGAAAAAGAATAAAAAGAAATAAATTGGTACAGAGATATTTCAATTTTTAACGTTTTTGAATACTTAACTGTTATTGCTTAACATTCCGTTTTAACACGTGCAGTTTAATATTGTTGAACCCTTATTCCGTCTTTTCGTATTGCAGAGTTATCTGGTCTTGTGAGCAGGTATTGATCGTTCCGTCATTAGTTTGTGTGAGAAAATTACGTCGTTTTTCTCAAAATTTTATGACGTTACTCTCACAAACAAATGACGAAACAATCAATACCTGTTCACAAGAGCAGATAACTCTGCAATATGAAAAGACGGAATAAGGGTTCAACAATATTAAACTGCAAGTGTTAAAACGGAATGTAACACAAAAACTGTAAACAAATGTGTTCCGAGCGATAAAATATTGCGCGTCGAACACGCGATATCACCTAGCAACACTTAAACAGCGTTCTATTAACCAGCAGTTCAGTTGTCCATGTTGTGTTTTATGACATACACTTGCATAAACAATTCTCAACGACTTCGTCTGTTAGACACAGCCGAAACAAGACAAGGCCACTCGTCGGTGAATGGTATACTGCATAGTTCTACGACTGACACACGTGACCTTTGTAACGTTTTTCGAAGACGGAACCACAATTGATATACACAACTGTATCTGTGCAATCGTGTCGTCTAGACAAGAAATACAGTGCAGACAGTCTTACTTAAGGAAACCACAAACCAGACAGATAGTATGCGGAACGGTGACAGACATCGAGTATTTTACCTGCAAGTTAACTGTCTCATTTCCATACAAAAAGGCATATAATGAACAAAGATTTTCACTTTCAACTGTACTAGGGTGGGTGGGGGCTCTGAAACATGATTTTCAGACAGAGGAAAAATAGGAAAGGGTGATTTCAGTATGATTGATGATAAACCTGTGTGTTTTTTTCAATCCAATCCATGTTTTTATTTAGAAATTCCCAACAGAATGGAAAAGGGCAAAGGTCACTACCATATTTAAAGCAGGTGACCCTGGTTCCATTAATAACTACAAGCCTATATCTGTGTTATCGGGTCTCAGCAAAATACTTGAAAGACATGTTCACAATACTTTTTATGACTTTTTAACTTGTAACAGTCTTGTAAGTGATAGTCAGTTTGGTTTCCGACCTCATCACTCAACAGAAACAGCACTTGTAAGTGTTTTAGGGAGATGGTTCAAAGATATTGACCAAGGGTACCTCACTGGTGTACTGTTTATTGATCTGCGTTAAGCATTTGATACCGTAAATCACAAAGTACTTTTACACAAACTTAGGTCAAATGGGGTATCTCAATCAGCCGTACAGTTTTTACATTTATATCTTTCTGACAGATCACAAGCTGTAAACTATCAGGGGATACTATCTGAGTTCAAGCCAATTAATATTGGTGTTCCACAGGGCTCAATACTTGGACCACTTCTATGTATATTATATATAAATGATTACCAAAAGTGTTTGAAAAAATCTTCTGTTACCATGTATGCAGTTGACACTTCCCAAGATGTGAAAGGTAAAACTGTGGAGTATTGGAACAAAAAAATTATCTGAAGATTTGAAATGTACATTTGGTTGGATGAGAAATAACAAATTAAGTCTCAATCTAAGTAAAACTCAGTGTATGATGATATGCTCTGTGCAAAAACTTTCCAATGTAGAGATCTATCTTTGAAATTTAATGAAAATGTTTTTGAGACAGTTTGTTGTGCCAAACTTCTAGGTGTGCTCATAGCCAAAACTTTACCATGGAAAGATCATATCGAAAGTGTTTGTAAAAATTATCAAAAAAAGTTGGTGTACTGAGAAGACTTCGACCATGTATGTCTGACAGTATTATACTAACTGTCTATCAGAGTATTGTCTTTCCTCATTTCATATATTGTTCAAGTGTGTGGTGTATTCCTACTAATAAAATTTACATTGAGAAGATTTTAAAATTACAAAAAAGAGGTGCCAGGTTTTATTGAACATCAAAGTTATTTTAATTCCTTCTTTTACTCTTTTTAACAGGCTCAAGTGGATGCCTTTATCTGATTTTTATGAGTTTAGTAAAGCAGTTCTCACTTATAAAATTCTAAAACGCCAAGCTCCAAATGTTTTAAATTCCATATTTTTATATGTAAGAAATGTGTCTTCCAGAATTACAAGAAGTACAAGAGCTACCACAACGCTCTTTTAGCTACAGTTGCTCTATTTTATGGAATGCACTTAGTGATGTTATTAAACAGTCGTGCAGTGTAGATGTTTTAAAAAGAAAAACACAGAAATGTTTTACAGTAAGTAATAAGTGTGATACATACTAATATCTGTGATATGTATCAATGTATATATGCATCTTTTATTAAGATTGTATTTATTATCATTCTACCATTATAATTGTCTTATTAAGTATGTACATGTGTGCATAACAGAGCCGTATTGTAAACTAGACTATGTCTAAATATGTAACCCTGTAAAAATAAAAGATATTATTATTATTATTTCTTTTACTTCCGGAGTATACAGTGTAGAAATACGACTTTAAAACAAACAAAATATATTCATCTTCTGAAACACAGTTTAGTCTTGGAAACGGTTTATGCAAAGAGTCTTCTTTATCTACGTTCAGTACTAGTTCTCCGAATCCAGTGCATTACAAACGTTTTGTACAATTTCATGAGCAGACTGGTGGTCAACACTTTACACTTCTGTGACGTCTTTTTACTAGAAGAGATTTCAACACCCTCATCTTATAACTCAAAATAGTTGAACACATTTATACTTTGAACAGGATAGGCGTTACATATCGGTCGTTACAATGTGTGCTGCTTCAGCATTGGCTTTGTCGTTGGTTTGTTTTAAGTCTTACAGGATCTTTACAGTTAAGAGTTTGCTTGTTTTACAAACACTTTTCACACCTTTTTTTCTGATTCTCTTCTCAGAACATTTAACTATTTAAGTAAATCTCTCTGTCTGAAAAGACGGCACTATTTGTTTGATGATCACGGTCCCCATATGCTTTCATCACGGACTTGTTTTGTGTGTTTATTGTCGGTGTCCGGGTTTGAATCCAAAACGTAGTTTACACACTTGTCCTGCTTTGTTGTGGTTTTCAAACTTTAACCAATCACTGGATTCGATGATGGTTAAATTATCAGCTATTTTTAATATAAAGAATGACATTATACAAGAAAGCATGTTAATGCTCATGACACTTATCACACGGAAATCAAAATCGGCACGAACATTTTTTGCGATGAAATCAATTATAAAACACATTACACACCATTTATATGTGACAGTATTTAATTGATCATATATATATACAATCATTTTATGCCAAAAAAATTGTAAATATCATTTTAGTAATGTCGTTTGTGGTGTCCCCTAAGGTGTTTGCTGCATAAAGTTCTAGTGTCAACAGAGAATCGTAGATATCGCCTAAGAGGCCCTACCCAGAAAAACTGATACATTTTGTTAGCCCAGCCCCTACATGAGGAAATTCAATTTAATAACTAAATTTTCTTCACTTTGTTGGATGTGGGTTTGAACACAATGACCAAGTCAAAGAAAAGGAGCAAAGTTTAAAGTGTAACCAAAATCGTTGAAGCACTAATAGTGACATTAATGTACATTTGATATATTGCTGTAGATCCCTTAAGGATAAATTTCAATTTTACGATTAATAAAATAGCAGAAACTTTCGTATTGCCAGATTGGCAAAATTACACATAGCAAGTAAATTCATCATTTGACTTCTATCGATAACTATAACATGTGCATTTTGTCAAACCCGGAATCGATCTATCGATTTCATAAACTAAGCGGCCAAAACACTGTTGGAATATGCTGCAACATTAGAGTTCTATCAGACGATTTGTCAATTTTATTAGACTATTAAGTACATGCTAAGCTTTTCCAATGTTATCATCTGAATTATTCCGAGAGATCGAATAACGCATATCCGGTACCATAAAGTGACATTTTAATTGATTAGGCTTGTATAGGAGTTAGCTGCATTGTCTCACAGATTATTTATAGCCACATTTATAATGGATTGATGTACTCTAATCATAACAGGCGAACGTTGCGTACTCAACGCCACACTCAAACAATACCATCCGTGTCAGAAGGTAAAGGTAAGGTAAAGGCATTTGATTAGTTTCATGTATGTCATACTGTTTATGTCATACCTAAAACAACAGTTCCCCTTTCAAATGTATATGTGATCAGGCAGTTAGAAATTGTCAATTGTGACGCTTGAATTACAATACGTCACATTTCCTTTGTCTCATCGCAAAAAATCCCTGATGCCACGGCTGCCTCATGTGATGAAAGAAGAGTTAGTCTTCCGGACGGCCTGACGTAGCCATTAGTGTTTTTTTTTCTTTCGGAGTCATGATGTCTTTATATTAAGTTTTATGTCGTCACTTTCCTGTCGTTTTTTTCATACCGACTACGAGCTTGGATCCTGAACATTTAAAGACAATTAACTCATTCACGCCTGAAGACACATTTGAACTCTTCCAATTCAAAGGTTAGAATAGCTCATTATGGAATTTCAGGACTAAATGACTTAAAGTATCATACAGTTAGTTGTATTTCATATATCATTTTTTGATGGAACACACTTTTAATAATTAACTAAGAATTATATAAGTTCATAATTAACGTCAGTAAAACATAATGATATGATTATCGTGTTTAAATGTCATACATATTAGTCTATCATATACTGGTAGGATATATATATATATCTATATAAGATATCTTACAGTCTTCTGTAATACCAACTGTATTTCAATCGAGAAGCTTATATCTCATGAGTACGCTGAGGACATTGTTAGATATTCTGTTTCATTTCAATATTTCACAGGTATATATACAGTAAGTAAATTTTACTCTACATTTCTTTTTCTTAAATGATATGAATATTATTCTATCATTTGCTGGTCGGGGATGTATACATTTTATTCTAGATTTCGAGCATTTATTCAGAATGTAGGCTTGCTCAGATTGACTTGTGTTGTTATTGTATCTAGAATACTGTGAGTAGTACTCTGATGATCATGAAAGACAATTTAATGAGTTGACGTCATGATTCAGAATGTCACACGTCAAGGTTGCTGAGCCATTTGAACTCAAATGTTTTAATACATTTTCTTGTAGGGATTAAGAACAGCTTAGTTCCCAAACTTGATGCCACAGTGTGGTGCGCTTATGAGGGAAAGGGCTATTACCAATAGGCAATGATTGATTTATGCGTATTTCGATTTGATTTATTTACCTATTGGACAAATACACTCCCGGTATGCCAAAAAGCAGTGATTACTACCAACGACGAATACAAAATACATTACAGAATAAAAATCGTAGGAGGAGAGTTGAAATAAGCTTTATAATGTACTTACGATGTTTAGTTTTAGAATAGATTACGAAATGGAAAAATCATCAGCACTAATTCACCAGGAGAACGTTTACTACCTATTGCTTATATAGATACTTGAAGTGTTTTACAGCCAATATAATTCGGATAATGGCATCAAATGACGTAAATCTCCCGTAAATAAGTTCGATAAAGGGCAAATGTCTCTGTAGGGATAATCAAAGGCTAGTGGAAGGACAATAAATCACCAAATTCCACCTTTAAGTGGGGAAGTAAATGAAACAAATATAAAATGTGGCGTCATTTCACAAGAATAAAATCTGCCCTAATGTCCTAACATAAGTACCACACAGTTCACATATCACATTATTTCTGTAAGAAACAATGCACAAACCGAGGGAAAGATATAAGAAACATGTAAAGCTATAAGGAAGCTCAATAAGAAAGAATATGAATGCGAAACCGGGTTCTTCAGCGTGTTATGCCTCGCCTTTTATCTCAATCAATCTGTCTATACAACAAGCCTGTTGGAATGTATCAGTAGGTAATTGTTTCTGCAGGAATCACATCAAGGCGTCACACAATGCAATTCCTAGTGCAATTCAAGCAGTGCAAAGAATGCTACTTGCTACAAGCGTTTTTAATCCTCCGATGTTATCTTTCAATTGGGCAGATTTGTTAAACAAATATAATAGGTCATACTTTAAATAAAGGTTTCCTGACAAACTGCAGGCAAACCACTGTAGAGTTACTTCCCTTTACCTTTAATTTGGATAAATCTGTAGCAGAACTGAGTCTAGATACATGAGGTTCATGGTTCGAATCCTTGTCTGGTCTGTTAAATTTTGGTCAAAGAACATCTTTGTCTATTATTCTTATTTTTCTTTTTTAATTTCATATTTATATTTGTATATTTATAAAATACCTGCAAGGTAGGTTTTTTCTATCAAGGAAAGGTTTATTCAAGCTACAGTTATGCCATAAAAGGTTTCCAATCCAAAACTACTGTTTTGTAGACAGTAGTACGGGGTCCCTTATATGTATTTTATTGTTTAGGGATGTTTAAACGTTACAAGCTTTTTTTTTCGGCCCACACCATCGCTGATTAGATATTTTAAATCAAGCATGCATGTTCAAAGCTATGCACGAAGAGTTTTAAGGATAAATTACAATATGGATAATTATCCAATACATGGCTCACACTCATCATACTTTTGACACAAAAGTACTCCAACCACTTCTTGCAGTGAGTTGACACCCACTGCTTCCAAGGTTTTCATGAGGGTGTCCAAAGTACCTACAATTAAATCAATCGTTAAGTGAGTTTTAAGATACTTGTGGATTCCATGGAAGACTACACAAGGAAATGGCCACACAAAAGCATGCTGCATTGGATTAAATGTCAGGCTTATTTTAGTTTACCAATTAAATGATGAAAAACAGCAGCTGGAAATCCAAAATGAAAGCAAAACACAAGTCCGTGTTTCTTGACTTCGAAGTCCATACCACATTTACCAATCTGCATAATTAACATGTTGTTACGATGCATCTAAAACCATGACCCTTGTCTGCACAATTCCTGCTTGCTAAGAAAATAGTTCTGCTGGATAACCAAGGGAACTCTGAGTACGTTTTGCAATTTATGTAAAGACAGAATATTATTTGTTCATGGTTCTGTGTTACAACTTCCGAATACCGGTCAATGATACAGATACAACTAGACATGCCTCGTTTGTGTGGGATCATTAAACACCCCAAGTACCCTTATAAGCAATTATTTCTCGCTGGTTTGCTCGTTGCTGAACCATGTGCCATTATCCGAACTTCTTTCTGCCATTGTCAGTACCACTTAATCAGGATTGAGTCTTACCTCTCTTTTCCCTAGATGTTGAGTCATTTGAATGTTGATTTTGAAGAACTATGAAGATTCTTTATTACAGTTTAGCATTATTTCCTCATAACATTTGACTTTTCCCTTTTAAATACTGCAATACCTAAAACCAAACCGAAGGAAAACTCTTATATCATCTTATAATAAGAGATTTTATTTAAAAAAAAGGCGAATGGCGGTATGAATATGTGACTGAGAATTATTTCTAAAAACACCAAGAGGCTAGAGCTAAAATAAAATAAAATAGACTGATTCGTTCTGCTTGTAAGTACCTTTGTAAAGTTCGATGGCAAGATTTTTCAGCAGATTTTTGGCATTAAAATTTACTGTGCCCGACTAGTGACCGACTTATTCTTTTTTTGTAATTTTTATTATTAGCACTTTAATAATTTTTCTAATAAAAAAAAAATTGTAAGAGAAAAAAGTTTTATTTTAGCTTATATTTACCAAGTCGGTCGTTTATACCCTCCTGAATATAAAACCAAGAACAGAGCAGTCCCTTTTACATCAGCTGCTTACCTCGATATTTCGCAACAACATAGCAAACAGGGACGGTTTACCACTATGCCGTACGAAAAGCGTGACAACTTCTATTTTCTGATCATGAACTTTCCCGTTATTGTTAGTAACATCCCGGTTTTTACAAGTCACTGTAGATTCAGTTTTCAAGGGGTTGCTCAAAATATCATGATTTCCGTGATCAAAGTGGATTGCTCGCTGCTGATGATGTTTACATGTTTAATGGTCGCCATCATGCTTTCATAAGGACAATTTACTATCTTTGTGCGATATGAATGGTTACGATTTTGATTATGCTCATTCGTGTTCCTTGTGGTTTCTTTGTCAATACCCCTGTTTATACTTTGATGACAGGTCATTACTCCGATTTGCCTTATATCTATAAGGCAGGTGTCTTTGATGAAGAAGGTGTTCCGAAGCATCTTGTCTTATTTTGCCTGTTTTTTTCCCTTGTTCCCTAGTTTAGCAAGTTGACTGAGGATTTTTGTTGACACTTCTGAAGTCTCTTAGAATTTTTTCTCTCACTCTTAGAGTTGTTAATTTTAAATAGTTAAAATAAAATAACAGTTTGAACTGTTACATTGATAAATGGTAATTATTATACAACATAATAACATTTTTGACAATTGATGAGCATTATTGTAAATATTAATCCTGTTATAATACTGTAACAATTATGTGGTAAAATATTAACTGTTATAATACTACAATAACAAATAATAATCCAAATAATTTAACATGGTTATAACATTAACTGACTCTTTTTGTAGGAAATTTGTTTTATTTTGTGCTTAGCTCTGTCAGGTCTAGTAGGCGCGAGTTTAATTTCCAGTTTGCAGAGGCAATTTGTGTTAGACTCCTTACCAGAGTCTTGTACTAATTCTGGAGACGATGCCTTTATGTAGATGCATCTATGTAATTAGGCGAACAAAACGACGTCCTTCCGGTGTCACTTGTTTCCCACTTTCTTTTGTTTTATAAACATGTGTATGCATTACAGTGTAACATACGGGCGGGCACCAACCAAGCAACTTACCACTCTCAACGTTGCTGAAGAAGCAAGCACGTCCAAGGATTATACCACATCACTGGAAAAGCTAGCTAGTCCGTAAGGCAGTATTCCCCCTTAAGTCATTGGCTGTTACAATAGTCGAATAAAATAAAATTCCAAAACGTCAAATACAACAGTTTAATTCGAAAGAAAGATTTTTTTTTGTCTTCATATCGGAATTACCAATTATATTAGTACTGCTTACTTCACTTATGATGCAGTTAATTTGTAGACCTCTTTTTCGGAACAGATTTGTATACTGACTTGACGTACGTGTATACTTAATGCACACTCAATATGTAAGTTGCTTATCCGAGAATAAATTCAATTTGGCTGCATTCCGTGACGTCCGAAAATCGCGTTACGTAAATGGCATTGCAGGTCAGACTCGGTTAGAATGTGAACCAGTGCGTAATCAATACGATAGGTGGCTGACGTAACCAATGCGCAGACGACAGGCATACGTGTTTAGATCATGCATACACAGACAAGAATAGTTACATAATCCTGAAAGATTCACGACTTTGAAAAATCTTTTGGAACTTTTCCGTCTTCAGAACTTATCGAAATATCTCTAATCATGTACCACGACTGATAACGTCCTTTATACCGTTCTGTCTAACACATCTAACGCATTATGATGTCATATACATACCATTAATTTCGCCTTATCACGCGCATTCGTGTTAAGACTGTTTTGAACTTTTGCCTGAGTAAAATAATAAAATATAACAATTTGTAATCAGTAATGTAACCGCGCGCAGAAATGTTTATATTAATGATTAGTATTATTCATATTTGCATGATTAGTAGTTACACATACATCAATTTTTAAATAAAAAATATCTAAAATTATTTTAAAACGCTTCTCTGATGTGCATTTTGTGCAGCATTTGTGTTAATACATTTTTATTAATGTGTATCTGTGTTATGTCATATTCTCAATATATTGATGTGTTGAGATTTTTTTCACGATAACAGCGGCCCATTGTAAATATACGTTAAACCAGATATACTGTGTTAAGACTTTTATTACAAAAATAAAATAAAACAAGCTTGGAAAAGCATAGATAACCTCAGTAATAACTAGCAACAATGACTCCATATACGTCACGTCATAGTTTTTACTTTTATCGCTATCCCTGTAACGCATTACAGCGTAGTTGTTGTGATTCATAGTTTAATACATGCACTTCTTAACACTGTAACAATGTGCTGGTATACTTGATATGTACATTTTTTTATATATAAGATCATCACATACAGTTTTCAACAAATATCATGAATGATTTGTACCATTGACGTTTTAATCACATTGTCGAGACGTATATAGAGTCATTGTCTCGCCTGCGACGAAGGAGCGGGGGGAGACATATGTGTGACATTTCCCTCGGCGACGGCGTCAAGTATTGTGTTAAGCTTTGTGTTTAGGTCTGTTTCTGAAAAAGTACAAATACTATACTAACAAAACTTGGATCATATAAGATTCATTAGCAGTGCGTACAGATGCTAGCTTCAAATTCTGAACATGACCATGATGTTATGGTCTAATGACTATGTAAATTTATGCGTTAAGTTTTTGCGTTAAAGTTTGCGTTAGGTTTTTGCGTTTAGCTCAGTTTCTCAGTAACTTAGTGCAGTAGACAAACCAGCTTTGGCATGCAGTTAGCTCAAAGGGTGTACAACTCACTGCAAGCAACAATTGAAGACTAGAAATGCTTGGCTCCATTTTTTGGGATAAAAAACATAAAATTTTGGGTTATTTTGAGAATTGGACATATTTTTTTCCCCTAAATGTCAGATTGAGTTCAAATTTAGAACATATTTTCAATGAATATAGTGCTTAAACAGATGTAACGGGTTTTTCATTCTCACAATTTTGACATTTTTTTCTAGTTTTTGTCTCGCCTGCGACTAATGTCGCGGAGGCGGGATTTAGGTGTTACTTTTCCGACGGCGGCGTCAACGTTAAGTTTTTGCGTTTAGCTCTGTTTCTCAAAAAGTATAATTGCTAGACCAACCAAACTTGAACCATACATGCGTCTTATAAACTTCACCCCAATCCATGCATCAGTTGCTGAATGTGCCCTACATTTCGTGGTCTAGTGACTTTCACAGCATCTTCATCAATGTTAAGTTTTTTCGTTTAGCTGGGTATTTCAAACATTTAAAATGTTAGCCTTTAAGTTTTTGCGTTTAGCTGGGTATTTTAAACATTTAAAGTGTTGGCCTTTAAGTTTTAGCGTTTAGCTGGGTATTTTAAACATTTAAAGTATTAGCCTTTAAGTTTTTGCGTTTAGCTGGGTATTTTAAACATTTAAAGTGCTAGCCTAACTCAACTTGGACTGTAGTTATTTGAAACATGGTTCAAAATTCTTATATTCGTAACCAAGGAATTATAAACCATGCATGATATAATGAATGTGGTCTATATTTCGCAGTCCAGTGATTTTCACAGCATCTTCCTCAATGTTTAGTTTTTAAGTTTCGCTGTGCGTTATATGCTGTATCTCAAACATTAAAAGTGTTGGACTAATTTAACTTAGACTATAAGTTGGGATGATCATTACCATCTTAAGGGTTACAACGTCAATGTTTTAACGGAATCAGACAACAAACATGGCTGCAGTATACTTGCTTCTGAATGGACGAAATTCAGATATTTTTCGATTTCTCTCAAATTTTATATGTAGTTGTATTTTGTCACTGCGAACTCAGCCGCAACATCCGTTTTCTGATTTGACAAAATGGCCACCTTGTAATGGCTTCTGATTGGTCAAAATTCGGTTATTGTTCGATTACTATCAAAATTAGTAAGAACATGTTGTTTGCCAGCGTCTGATTGGTCGAAATTCAGTTATTGTTGGATTTTCCTAAAAATCGGTATGTAAGTGTATTTTCGCACTGTGAACTCAACCGTGGCATCTGTTTTTCTGATCTGACAAGATGGTCGATGTTTTGCCAAACTTGTTTATAAAATGTAAAATTCCGAACTATGACTCAAACTTACAATGCTTGACACATTGAAACTTATGCTTAAAGTGGGAACAGGCGAGACATATAATTACGCGTAATTCTGATCACGTTTTAATCACGCTGTCGTGACGTATATAGAGTCATTTTGCCTAGCTATTACTGATGATCGCTATTTGTGACGTGGTATTCTAAAAGTCATGGTAATCAGGTCGATTTTACTTATTATGGTGAATGGAATTATCCGTGACGTTGTCGTCAATCTGTCAGGACGTATAAGTTCTCTTTGATCAATTTTTAGCTGTAATTAGTGGTGGTGACTTGATAATCATATATTGTGGATGTGTGTTGTACATGTAACCATGTAATCTAGAAACACGGAGAAACTATCGATTGGGAAAGTGGATGATGGTCAACTTACTCATAAGTTCAAAATGAACATTAATAAAGTGAAACAAACAATTCTTAAAATTAAAGAGAGATATATGCTACCCGTTTACAATATGGTAAACTTAAAAAAAAAAAACATGACACGGATATCCAGTTTATCATAAATGATCATCTATTCTTTGAACAAATACTAATGGAGATTCGAGCTATGACAATTCCATATTCTGCAAAAATTAAAAGAGAAAATGCCGCGGAGGATAAACGGTTACAGTCACAGATTGTCCTACTAGAGAATATTACAGCTGAGTCACCAGACTCTCTGACATTATTAGAACTTCTAGGCGACGCCAAGAAAGAACTCGAAGACATGCGTAAAGAAAAAATCAAAGGCGCTTTTGTCCGATCTAAGGCAACTTGGATTGAAGAAGGCGAAAACCCCACAAAGTACTTTCTCGGCCTCGAAAAAAGAAACTGTGTAAATAAAACTGTTACCCATGTTAGATTAGAGTCAGATGAAACTGTTACAGACCAGGAAGATATTCTTGAACAGATTAAACATTTCTATCAAACTCTTTACAGTAGTAAGGATGAACTTTTAATAAATGTTAAATTAGAGGATATTCTTGGTAATCTAGATGTTCCCAAGTTAAATATGGAAGAAGCTGATATGCTAGAAGGGAAAATTACTTATACCGAGGCTCTATCCGCAGTAAAATCACAAAAAAAAAAAAAATTCTCCAGTTCTGACGGATTTTCCGCTGATTTTTTTTTAATTCTTCTGGTCGGATGTAGGTCTTCTGTTGATAAGGTCTCTAAATTACAGTCTTGAAACTGGAGAACTCTCTACTACTCAAAAATTAGGAATAATCTCCATGTTGCCAAAAGGGGATAAGCCCAGAGAACTCCTAACAAATTGGAGACCCATATCACTCCTTAATGTCTCTTACAAAATCCTATCAACATGCATGGCAAATAGAATGAAAAAAATCAGGGATAAGCTGATTCATGAAAATCAGAAGGGGTTTCTATCTGGAAGATATATAGGGGAAAATACCCGACTACTTTATGACATCCTGTACTATACTGAAAAAAATCACATACCAGGAATTCTATTATTGATTGATTTCGAGAAGGCATTCGATTCGGTGTCCTGGCAATTTATGTATAATGTTTTAGCGTTTTTCAAGTTTGGTCCTGAATTTATTAAATGGATAAGCATTTTGTATAACGACGCTAAATTATGTGTACTCCAAATTATTTTTTTCAACATTTTTAATGTAGGACGGGGCTACCGTCAAGGCGATCCCATCTCACCATATAGTTTTGCTGCTGTGTGTAGAAATAATGGGTATCCTAATGTGGTCTAATCAAGAAAATAAAGGTATTATAATTGTGAACAAAGAGTATAAACTCTTTTAGTATGCTGATGATACTGGTATATTTTTGAATGGTACGGAAAAATCTCTTAAGAAATCTCTTGATCTCTTTGACCAGTTTTCGAAGTATTCGGGCTTGACACCAAATTTTGAAAAAACTAAGGCAGTCTGGATAGGTTCAAGTAAAAATGCCACAAATAACCTATGTAATGAGTGGAACCTTGAGTGGACCAATGAACCGTTCACGATACTGGGCATCCTATTTAGCTTAAAACTTGAAGATATTCCAAAATTAAACTTTAAAGCCAAACTTAGTGATATCAGTAATACACTAAAACATTGGTATAAAAGAAGACTGAATGTCCTCGGTAAGATTGCGGTATTCAAATCTCTATTAATTCCAAAATTGACTCACTTATTTATGAGCTTACCTAAACCAGAAGACAAACTTACTAAACAATTAGATACAAGAGATAGAATAGCTAGAAATCAGATTATACAAGATTACAAAGGATGGTGGATGTAGGATGACGCACATTGTATCCTTTAATAATGCATTAAAATTAACCTGGATACGGAGAATTCTCAATTTTGACGCTACCTGGAAAACATTATTGTTAGACGTATATAACACAAATGTCAACAAGTTGACAACTTTGGGTGACAACTATTACCTTGGACTATCACAAAGATATAAAACCCCATTTTGGATGGAAGTTTTTATTACATTTGCTGAATATAACATAAAACTTAATATTAAACCTCCTGACCTGCTAAAACTACCATTATGGTTCAATACTCAGGTAAAGGTAGATAACTCCCCGGTCTTCTATCAAAGATGGTGTGTTAAAGGAATTCAAATTTTATCCGATATGGTTCATATAGAAAATAACCGTCTTTATTCTTATGAAGAATTTTGTCGAGTCTATGACTTCCGCCCACCTCATACAGTGTTTTACTGCTTGAGAAGCTCATTTATGCCTTTATGGCTGACATGTACTTTAAACAATGCCTCGATTGGATTGCAACAACCATTTATTCCAATCACCATAGAATGAATAAATAAAAGCAAAGGAAGCAGAGACATGTATGATATTGTTATTTCCAAATTAAATACACTAATAAATATATTGACAAATGGTCTAATGTGCTAGGTGTTGACGACAACACTGAATGAATAAAATTACAAAATATACTTTTCAAAATAACAACAGATGTGACTCTGCAAATGTTTCAATATAGAATTATACATAGGGTACTCGCAACTAACAGTTTTTTTACAAAAATTAAAATAAAAAATAACCCACTTTGTACATTCTGCAAACAATCCGAAGAAACTTTACTACACATATTTTTTGAATGTGAGCATGTAGAGAACTTCTTGAAAACTGGATATTCTCAAAAACCTCTGTTTACATTAACTTTGCAGAACAAGATATTTGGGAAAATAGGTAAAACATATTATGTCAGAACCTTATTATGCTAATTGTTAAATATTACACTTACAAACAACGTATGAAAGGTGATAGACTTTTTATAGAAAGTGTAAAGAGAGAAATAGTGTACAATTATAAAGTGGAAAAATATATCGCAACATGTAAAGGGAAACAAAATACCTTTCTCCAAAAATGGAGACTCTTTTCTAACTTAATGATACCATAGCTTATTTACCAAGTATTGTATATTTATCCACATATGCACTTATAACTTGTGCCTAATTCGATCGCTGCCCGAGATGTGTAATAACCAATTTCGAATAATTCATTTCAACTCCAGACCGTTACGGTCACAAATACACAGGTACTACATGTGTAATGCGCATCTCTGATGGGAATTCGAAAATTCTCCTTAAATATCCATAGAACGAGAGCAAGAGTGTATGCAAGTTGTGTCTTGTACTGTCTTTTGTAAAATAACATGTGAAAAAAACCAAATTAAGATGTTGGAAGAGAAAAAGAAAGTTCAAAATGAAGGTTTCATGAGCACATACGGTACTTTTATCCTTGATCGAGATAGTAAGGGGCCGCGTATGCCAAGTGATTAAGGCGTCTGACATTTCGCTACCACTAGCCCTCCACCACTGGGTCGCAGGTTCGAGCCCTACGAGGGGCAGTCGCCAGGTACTGGGCCCAGGTCGGTGTTTTTTCTCCGGGAACTCCGGCTTTCCTCCACCACCTAAACCTGGCACGTCCTGAAAAAAAGCTGTTGATAGGATGTAAAACACAAACAAGCTAAACAAATGAGACAGTATCAATACAATCCCTTCACATTCTAATACACGACAGTTGGTCAACGAGATGCGACATGTTAGCTTTCTCACTCAAACTGGTTAAATAAATTTTAAAGACACATGCTTAGGATGCATAGAATATAGCGTCATTTTAACAGATACTTTAAGAACGTGTCTCCATGTTTGTAAAGTATGCGTGAAAGTGTGTATTTGTGATGGTGGCATTGTGCTACCACAATGAAATACTATGCCGAAGGCACATAGCTTAGAATTCCAACTTGTCACATTATACTAACAACGATAAATACCCTTAGCATTGTTTTAAAAGAGTTCGTAGCGCAGTCATATCCATAGTTTTCCTATCTTTAACCAATCAAAAGCATTCGAAGTCAAAAGTGACCATTGAAACATAGTACCGTGTAAATATGCATGCTCCCCCACTTGTACTGTAATATATCTAATGCATCGCTCACAGGCGTAGAAACCCGAAAATTGAATACGCCGTACAGATTATTCGCTGTTGTTCAAGAACACCATTTAATATTTATAATTGCATTGTTTCGCAGCATTTCCTTCAGAAAACATTAACATTCCATCATAATAGGCCTTGCTTAATTGAAGAATCGACATTAAATCATTCAGTCGTTTATGGCATTGTATTGGGCAGTCAACCACCGTAGACTGATTCCAATCGCAACCGCTTTCCCATCATATCCGTGCGCGTTTGAATATAGTTCGTATTGGCCTAGACAGTAATGTGTATAACAGCATAATTAGTCATGATGTTTTGGTTGTATTATTATATATACAATATGTAAAATCACTTAGAGTCGCTACAGACCCTGCGTCGGAGGAATCATTCGTCGAACCAAATACGGGAAAAGTGCCGTCGGAAAGCGGTCATTCCTATTCTATTAAAGTGCCGTACAAGCTCGGCACATTAGTACATAATTCCTATGCACGATCATATAAGGTGACTTATATGGGTTCCTTTGCCGAAGTAATATTTGCCATCTCTCTACTTACAGGGTATCATAAGCTGCTTTACTTCTGTTATTATTTGAGAACTGTGTTCATTCAGACCTACTGTCACCCATACTGACCGTTTGTCCCCCGGCTTACAAGGTCCAGTTCTCGTTACATTTGTTATCATATATCATACCGACCATATAATATAAAAAAAACACCCCAAGATAGCCGACTTTCATGCTTCCATGTGTACTTTCAGTATTGTTAAATTCCCTAGTGTGTTGGTCTCCTCAGATTCTCATGTTGTTTGTCGCTTTTTTTCTTCGTGTAATTACGAAGTTCCTGTGTGTGCTCTTCCTTTTTGTTTTGGTGTCTCTTCAGTTCCAGTTGTTACTTTCCCCTTTTGTTTTGGTGTCTCTTCAGCTCCAGTTGTTACTTTCCCCTTTTGTTTTTGTGTCTCTTCAGTTCCAGTTGTTACTTTCCCCTTTTGTTTTGGTGTCTCTTCAGTTCCAGTTGTTACTTTCCCCTTTTTGTTTTGGTGTCGCTTCAGTTCCAGTTGTTACTTTCCCCTTTTGTTTTAGTGTCTCTTCAGTTCCAGTTGTTTCTTTCCCCTTTTGTTTTGGTGTCTCTTCAGTTCCAGTTGTTTCTTTCCCCTTTTGTTTTGGTGTCTCTTCAGCTCCAGTTGTTACTTTCCCCATTTGTTTTTGTGTCTCTTCAGTTCCAGTTGTTACTTTCCCCTTTTGTATTGGTCTCTCTTCAGTTCATGTTGTTGTTTTCTTCCCCCGTTTAGTTTGGTGTCTCTTCAGTTCCAGTTGTTACTTTCCCCTTTTGTATTGGTCTCTCTTCAGTTCATGTTGTTGCTTTCTTCCCCCGTTTAGTTTGGTATCTCTTCAGTTCCAGTTGTTACTTTCCCCGTTTGTTTTGGCGTCTCTGCAATTCAGCTATTGCTTTATTGAATTTTGTCTCTCCTCGGTTCCTGTTGTTGGTTTTTTGTTGTTGTCCCTTTTGAGTCGATTCGCATGCGTATATCCTGTTGCGTCAATTAACTTAAAAGACACCCATGAATGCGGTAATGATTGGCAAATTAGTAGCATGTGGCTATTAAAAACTGTTTAGTTCAGAGGGAAATTCTTTAACAGGTAGAGCGTAGTATACCAATTAGTTTAACAGCACCCAATAGGACAGTGCTTATCAGCCTCACTGATCCAAATGTTTTGACATTGTATTCAGATTAGTACACTTAACTCGTCTTTATGATTAAGATCTATGACGTTCAATGAGATTCTTTTTTGGCTGATTGATTTATATTTTTCGTTTTTTGCGGGACGAAACTCATTTACTATTCTTGATGAATGCTATTTTTGCCTCGAATTCCTAATGATTATTTGCAGTCGGGGAAATTGACGTTTTGTAGTCCTAGGGATTCCTTATCAGTAACACAGTATACACGTAATACCTTGACGTAAATGCACGCGGTAGAGTGAAGGTAATGAGGTACAACTATATAGGGTGTTTTGAAATAGATTCCCTAGACACATCACGACAGGTAAATGTTTGTTTCTATATCGTGCGTCATCCACTACAAAGGCCAAATATATTAAAGATTTTAAACAACATCATCTAAACCATCAAAAGGTCTAGATTCACGATACCTGTATGGAGTGTTAGAAAGTTTCATCATATATATATATATAACTCAGAACACGCATGACTGTACATAGACAACAAGCTAGAACTGAATCTTTACGAAATCTACATGTTAACAAACATATTCATAGATGTGCCGAAGATAAATGTAATGAATTGCCTTTGTATCAATTATTTTCATCAGACACTTTTCTAACAGAAACAAAGAAGACCAATTAATCAAAAGTCCACCGTTCTTGTGTAATAGTTACGATGTTGTCCTTTTCTAAATAAACCTGAAGAGTCCTGTGAAAGGTGAAAGCAGCTTAAATTTTAGTCGGTCGTTAGTTCTTATTTTATTCTACACATATATGACTATATATTTGACATTGATCACTTCAAGATCACAGAGGTCATTGGGTTTTTATTTGTCAGCGGTTAAACATTCCGACTCAATGCAATATAATATATTCTTACTACGCATGAAAAGATGAAAAATGCTACCAGAGGTCTGCCCTGGATCCGGCCCTGCCCCTGAGAAACTCAGCCCCTGGGTCATAATTTGGAAATGGTTGTCTACATTTTACTTATCCAAATATTTTAAAAAACCTTCGAGCACTCTCATTTTGAATAAATTCTAAAAAAAAGTGGGCAAAAAGACAGTTTTCGATATCATGGCATTCCTCGCGCTGGTGTTTTTAACATTTACTAAACACAATATTTCGGCAGAAATTTCAGCCCATGAGAACAGAGGATTGATATGAAACAGCCTGGGACGACTTAGCCTACTGGAAAAAATGAGGAAATAATTGTAAGGAAGCTTGGTTTCGTTTTCGGTCTCAAAGAAATATGGAGAAATAAAACTGGTTAGCTAGACTGCAGGTTGAGTTTCTTCTCAAGGTGTACAAAAACTTGGGCTTCATGTTAAAAGGAAGCATCCCATCGCGGCACAGACAATGGGTGAGGAAATGGCGGCGTCTTATCATGATATATTGATTCTGAAATAGCGGTATTGTAAATCCTAACACGTCTTGAATCGGTGCCAAGACCCCCAGGAAAACGTGTAAATTATTGTGTTGTTAAGACTCTAGCCCCTATTCTCGGTAATGCTACATGATATGGAGGGTTTGATGCAGCCAACCTTTTTAAAAACTTTTTGCAACTAGTTTTAATCTTTTTCGTGGATTTGAAGAGAGAAAACTGAGTTCAACTTTAATAAACTGCAGAATAAATGATAGTCCTCAGAATATTTCAAACAAGAAACTATCAATCTTTAGGAATTGCAAGAGTCAGGAATCGTTATCACGTAGTCTAACATGCTTTGCGTTCTGTAATACAATCAATAGGTAATGTGACGTTGACGAAGAGTTGATCGTCTGTGTATACACAGCTTGTTGTACACAGTTATCAGAGGATCCGGCTCTGTGTCGGTGTAATAATATCATCACGCCATTGTTTGGTGATTAACACGAATAAAATAACCAATTGTGACGTCACCAGCAGAAATAATGAGATCTTCTCGTGGATTATAAGATAAGGCTTTGCCATCCCGACTTCGTGTGCAGTCATCAATCATATAGTCGTCAATATCTCAGTATAACATGATATAATTTTTAAAATAAAATTGAGAAATTCCACGGTTAAAGTTTTACTTTTATTCCCATGTCCTACACAACTTTGCGTTGTGAAATCTCATTTCAGAAATATCTAAAACTTTAGTGTGCAGTGTTCCTGTGTATTTTGAAAATAAACTATAGATTTTAATTTTGTCTGCACGGTGGCAAATTCGGTTCTTTGCATATTTTGTCCTGGTGTATTGTCGCTTTGGTATATTTCATCTTTGTGAGTTGTTATTGTGGTATACCTTTGTTATCGTGGGTTGACGCCAAGGTCTGTTTCATCTTTGTGAGTTGTTATTGTGGTATACCTTTGTTATCGTGGGTTGACGCCAAGGTCTGTTTCATCTTTGTGAGTTGTTATTGTGGTATACCTTTGTTATCGTGTGTTGACGCCAAGGTTTGTTTCATCTTCGTGAGTTGTTATTGTGGTATACCTTTGTTATCGTGTGTTGACTCCAAGGTTTGTTTCATCTTTGTGAGTTGTTATTGAGGTATCCCTTTGTTATCGTGTGTTGACGCCAAGGTTTGTTTCATCTTTGTGAGTTGTTACTGTGGTATACCTTTGTTATCGTTTGTTGACGCCAAGGTTTGATTCATCTTTGTGAGTTGTTATTGTGGTATACCTTTGTTATCGTGTGTTGACGCCAAGGTTTGTTTCATCTTTGTGAGTTGTTATTGTGGTATACCTTTGTTATCGTGTGTTGACGCCATGATATATTTTGTCGTTGTGTATTGATATTTCGCCTCTCTGAACACTACCATACCACTAACCATATCACAAATATAGGTGTGTGCAATATTTTGGAGGAGATTTTGTGTGTAAAAAAACCCATCAGAAAGGCCAGGATAAAACTAGTGAGGATGGAATAAGAAATCGTGAAAATGAATTTCAAGTTTTAATATCTATGTTGTCTTCGGTTGCAACATTTTCAAGCTGACTGAGATACACAGTAACCCTATTTTTTGCCATTTTGGTTGTGTTATATGAAACTGTCGATAAGCTGTTCAGGAAAGATAACATAGGCCCCACAACGTCCTCAATTTCAACTACAGAGAAATAATCAATGTTGTCTTTAATTACAATAACTTGACTGACATAATGGATCGTATATACATCTTTAACTGAAATCAAACACGTTGCAGTTCCGTCTACATTAGTCCCTTACCTCGACCTTTCCTTATATCATAATCCTTATGGGCAGCTTTTTTGTACAAAACTGTATTATACGCGTCGATTTTCCGATTGTGTACCTTCCCTTTCTTGACAAAACTATCCCTGTTTGCCTTCGCTGTATACATGTTTCAGTTGACTGTTAACTCTTAATCCCATACTTGTTTTGAATACCTTAATTTACGTGATTGATGTTAAATGCTGATGGACAAGTCAACAATACAGAGTTTTAAGTGATGCAGGTTGATGAAAGAATGGGCAGGTTTTATGGTCGCCATCCAAGGAAATATTATATATGTACAATATGAATATTGACTTTTGGTTTTTTATTCATGCTCATTGGTGTACCCCTTGTGGTTTTATTGTTATTACCACTGTTCTATTTTGGGGAATGTGGCTTTACTTGTATTTGACCTAGATTGAAATGGCAGAAGTCGTCGCTGCAGTAGATGACGCTTACCCTTCCGGAACACTTGGTCTTAATTTCCTTATGCTTTTTTAGGATGGTCTCATTGTAAATCTTTTTTTTTTATGTACATATTTATCTCGAATTTTGTATATTCTATCTACAGTAAAATCTTATTTCTTTGCCATAGTGTCGACTTTGTACTATATTTATTCGCATGAGTAAACGCAAAAGTATATTTAATCCATTTGTGTTGACGCCGTGATAGATTTCATCCAAATCTGTTGACAGTGTGGTATAGTTTGTTCATATGAGTTTACACAATGATATAACTTCAAATATATCATTGTTTGTTGACATCGCTTCGTTGAGCCTTTTGTAAATCACTTGGTTGTTGACACTACCTTGTTGACTCTTAGGTAAATCAGTTGTATGTTGATACAATTTTGTTGACATTTTGAACATTGGTTTATGTGAACACATCAGCCTGTCAGCACGTCGTCTCAGCTATGGCGTCCTGAGTTGTGGCTGCAGTGCATAGTATCGCCCGTATGCTCCCGGGCACGTGAACAGAAAAAAGAAGTAATCTCCACTGAGACATTATACAAGCGCCAGTGTGGTGAACAATATTACAGACCACTTTCACAAGCAGAATCTTTCATTGCTAGATTGAACAGGACACAAACTTGCAAACATTGCAAATACCTAATAAATTCAAAAACTACTGTCAACGGTCACAAGAGCGTCATCCTTCTTTTTGTGCATTATTCTTTGTTATACATTGTAACTTCAAATTAAGTGAATTTTAATAATAATGCTACTACATTGTAATTATTTTATTAGAAGGACAGGTTTATGAAATACAAGGAAATGCTGTATAAACAAATTTGAGTAGTTACCTAATCCCCATAACTAGGTATTTTAAATATTTCTGTAACAATTTCTGTCAATAAAATCTAACTTTAGCTGTACTACGTGTAGCTCTAAATAAAACAATTATACGAGGGTTTATAAGATGAATCGGGTGATATTTGGTAACAAGTTGTTGTGTATGCTTGTTTACGTAGTACAGTTTTAGGTCATTCCCGTTGACATTTTTGGAGGGTAAACGGAGATTGTAACAAATTAAGCGCAGGCATACTGCAGGTATCTTGACGTTTTAAGACCTCGTGACGTCAGCGTGTGATCTGTTTGCTCTAAATTGACCTTTATAAGCTTACGTCTACATCAGGTAATTATAATTAAAATCTTGTTTGGTATTCTATGGGTGTAAAGATGTGTTTGTAGAAATTCACATCAAATACTGAAAAAACGTGAATTGTTGTTTCAGGGACGTATCTCTGTGGTAAATTAACGTTGCATTCAGTTTAATTTCTGGTCTTGTCATTTGTCATTACCATACAGTAAACTTCTTCTAGGGTTTAAGTATACTCTATTGCAAATCAAATCATATGAAAAAGACGTTGGCATAATTTGCAATCAGCACAGTCTCCTCTGAAGTTAATTTGAGTGCTAGGAGGTATTACAGATATGCATTTGTATAAGTACAATTCAAGTTAGCGTTAGCACGTAATACTGACTTGTGTTTTGGGGGTTTATTAGGAGACACGGTAACGTGTGTAACGTACAAATATTAACCATCGTGTTGCATTGCCACTATATCACCCTACCCCATTCAAATGGCATTCATATAGGCTATGAATGCCATAAGCTGTTTGATGACGTCATCATTATTATGACGTCATGATTGTTACGTTGGATACCACTGATACTCTATGGACAGATGGCTGTGCTATTTATTGAAAAAAGCATATATACGTTAAAAATAGATAAATGCTGAATAATTATAAGTGTGATTTTTTAAGAGATAAACAGATTCCGATAATGGTTAATCTACATGTAACTGCTGAACTGTTTTCAATTGACATTTATAGGCAATTTGAATGCCAACTGGACAAATGTAAATCCAACATGAAGCGCGCTGTAATAATAACAGTTAACTGTTTTTGTACCGACAGTGTCAGTTTTGACGCATACTGTCAAATATTAACAGGGGACATTTTGTTTTCTGTCACTAAAAGGATTACCAGGAAAAACATTGATGTGTGTCACCTGTTCAAAGTGAACATCTTGACATGGACATGCGTCACATATCTTAAACAGTCTTAGAGTTGATTCAAAAGTCAAATGCCAATATATAGAAACTTTCGTATGGTAATCTTTCGAAATTTGGTAAAATTTTTGATGTTGAAAACACGGAAATTTACACGAATGGAATTGATATTTTGGCATAGAATATGACGTCACAAGAGTGATCATGTTCAAGAACAGAACAGACGTACTTCGCCTACTGTATTGGACAAACAAGCTTGAACATGACGTCTTACACCGTCGTTATATGACCCCTCC
>NW_018406385.1:565568-584779 GCF_002113885.1 Mizuhopecten yessoensis
CCCCCCCGCCCAAAAAACCAATGACATCATATAATTTGAATGTGTGGGTTGGCATCCCTGTACCGGGTTGTGTCTATTATCGAGATATTATCGATGCATCATCGAGATAACCGGACTAATAATCGATTATCAAATCACATCATGCTAATTTCTATATGCGATATAATCTCATTTATCCACGAGTCTATATCTCTCCATCCTAGATCGAGTACAGATTTCACATACATACGGAAAGAAGAAGGAACATTTGCGCTAATTAAAAGAGAGACGCTGAACAAAGAATCTTTTGATAGATTTCGTGAATGGATCGATTCGGTCTCCACTTAAAAGATAAAGACTTTTTTTCTTTTTCTTTAGAAGTTAGAGTGATTCACTTTTCATTCGAGTTAAGATTGCGTGTGTATCACTGCAAGTAATCACTTCTGGCGATGTTTAATCATTTAAACCCGGTACGTTCGTATAGAGAACCGTCAATTAGGGGAAATTGGAGGTACAGTTTGAACGCACCGGCCGATATTACTTGATAAAACTATAATATACGAGAACTTACCTAATTTTGATGAGGTATCATAAATGGATTTGGTAATGTTGATAGCACTGTTTATAGCGATTACGTCATTCTAGGTTGTAACATAGATTTTTCATGGGACTTTGGTTTTGTTTTTTTAAAATCATCAGGTACAAGCATGGAGCGACAAGTAGGTCACAGCTCAATATTTTATGTTATGCAAAAATAATATTGCATACCCAACTAGTTTGGAAAACTATGTTCGGTCGTGCAGTGTTCGGTATATTTTATATCGGTATGCAATACTGTTTTTACGTGTGCAAAAATTAATATTTGAATAAATAGACCTATTTTGAATATCGAGTTTTGAGTTTGCAATGCTATATTTGCATATGCCAAAATAACTACATGTACATGTATTGTGACACACTTGCCGTGCCATAATCGGGATAACAGAAAACAAGTTAATCATTTTGTCTACTTAATGTGCTAAACTGTCGGCTGATATAGATCGAGGAGCCCCTAGCCAATGCCGTGGGAGAAATATCTGTCTGTAATGATAAAGTCGTGAGACGTACATTCTGAATACCATATATTTTAATACCATTCACTGTTTCTTAGAAGGTGGGTGACCGATGAATTTCCTGAAATTGAGGGGAAACCAGATATCTGATACCCTATGTTATATATCTTAATTGCCATGTACGAGTATAGCACAGGTGAAATGTACACTGGCACGTGTATGTGTGTGTGATGAGTACACATTGTTATGTGTAGCGCGTGTTACAATATATGTCCATGTGCTAGCTTGTCGTGTTCGTCATAAGCTAAGTTTTACGTCTTAAGGTAAAGGGTACCACTGCATACGATTTACTCGCAAAGAAGAGTTCTTATAAGAGTTTTTGTTTTTTGAGTATCCCCCCTTCTTTATAGAAGATGACACAACATAAAGGAGTTTTTCTGGCTAAGAGTAACTCCCCCTGTCAAATTGTTCATTTACTTTGTGATCAATAAATGTACACTCACTTTGTATAAGGACATTGGTAAAGGGTAGGCTTTGTAATGTAAAGTACCTAGTTCGACCCCTACATTTATTTATTTTTTATTTTTCTTTTATTCCTTTTTTCAAACATTCAAACTTTGAACCACTTCAACTTCTTTCAAATGGCGAATGTGTTATTTATAAAATATTCCTTTTGAATTTATTTTTTAAAATATTTTATAATAGTGACATTGATATCCGTATAGTTTAAGCAACTACTGTATGCGTACAGGTATATGAAGATGGAGAAATGACTTCCTTCTATTTCTATTTCGCCATAGTGTCGCTCAATGTTACTATCTTGTACACACTATTGACATCGCTAGGACGCAATTGGACGTGATTGAGCGCTGAAACCATATTAATTTACTCTGCCACAGATCAGGACAAAGATAGCTAGCTGATCCCTAATTTGTCCTCTACTCAGACGAGGTAGAAGCTGATATAGTGGTACAGCATTATTTGACGATGTTTTAAAATAGCCTTGTTGACATATCAGGGTTCGTATTCATGAAACAATTCGAGCTCAAAGTCAGATTCTTTGCTCACGTCCATTTTCTTGTTCCAGTGATAAACTATTAAAAAGACATGGTGTCGTACGTCAATGATATGGAAGAAATTTGAAAGACTTATAACCGAAAACTGTCCACTGTTTACATTCATATCTTTTTACTGTTTTACGTGATTTAAGCGAGTTACCAAGATGTTGGATTGAGCTCAGATTGTTTTGTTTGTGCTTTACGTCCAATTAACAGATATGGTCATTTAAGGACGAGCCAGCTTTTGGCGGTGGAGGAAAACCAAGGTATACTAGGATAAACCATTGACCTGCGGCCAGTATCTGGCTCCAGTAAAGTCAGATTTACCGGGGTTATTAGAGATGAGAAGGATACAAATGTAACGTACATGGAGTTCACATGCAGGTCACATCATTAGCTGCGAATTGTAATTATTTGGCGCACGCAAACTCACCCAACATCGCAATAAAATAAAAATAAAAATAAAATTTTTTATGAATCATGGTGTCAGGACAGTAATCGTTATTTCAAATGTAAGCTCATTTTTTCTATACATGTCCGAATCAAAAGTCGATTTCCGTGCAGCAGGAGTATCGCTCTTTTCGCAGACGAGTAAATTGCTTGATTTATATTTTTTCGCCCATTTAATTGTTTTGTACTGTTGACATTTTCTGATATAACGCCTAGAAACGATGCTTGTAAAACAACAAGATGCTTATCTTTTATTTGAAACATTCATAGGGGATGTCGGTATGCGCCTATCATAAACACATCAAACTATTTGACTTTGACTGCCTTGACATTCAAGGTATTTTCCCATGCAGAACAGTTGTACAACACACATTTGATAAGTGCATATAAATGTACGTGTACCAATTGTTCAACCACTGAGAAGGGCAGGACTGACAAGGTCGATGTTTTTGCTATATTTTTACAATATTCAAAGAAGATAGGGGTATACGACTGTCCTAAAAACATCATTCGATTGGACATTGACAGCCTTGACACTCAATACATTTTCCCACGACAGTTTTACAACACATGTTTTTTATGTAATCGCTAACATAGCTTTCAAAGTCACCTATCCCATACCTACGTCAGTCCGTTCCGTCGTAGTCCTGTTAAAATAGGACGGCAAAAACAAACAAAAATGGTAGGTTGTGTGTGGAAAGGATTCAAACACCACATTTGTACAGTAATATGAGGGAACCACTGTATTATTTCTCTCCAATTACCACTTATTTACTTCAGAAATGAGAACACTGACATTATGTCCTTACGGCTGTTGTTGACTGTTATTAGTAAAGGAGGATAATATCTCTTTGATTTGATTTGATGAGAATCTCTTGCCAGCCTATTTATCTATTATTACTGCACACAGAAGCTCCATTTCCGATCACCGGCCAGGAAAAGGAATAATCGATATATCATGTGGGGGTCACCATCTTGATAAGGTACATTAGTAATTCCTTGTTATGATTACGATCGACCTTGACCTTATCTGATGACCCCTGATTGACCAGTCATCGTCCCATTAAGATAGGTCTGATCATGAGGCACAGGTTCAACATTTCGTGTTCCTCCGCACATTAATTTGCACTATTTATATATAGTAAACGACCCACGTTATTGATTGGTCTAACGATATCCACGCATGTAAATGAGTCGGAAGACAAGATATGCAATATCCTGTCAGCATATCCATCATGTTAGACAGTTCCTCTTGTCTTTTGTATTGCTTTTGAGCTCGAGTGTCATCCTTGCGTATTGACGATAGGTTTATATTTGTTTTTAATCTGAATTTATCTTATTTTCGCCAAGAGCATCAGTGTATTAAGGAAGGTTTTTACTTTCTGCAATAACTGTATACTTGGGTAGAATTTAACCCTATGTGGGGCCCATTGCACAATTGTTTGTTCATCGGCCTATCCGTAAGCTCGTACTTGCGGATCATACCATTGGCGTGATTGTGTTCTTGCATGGGCAAGACACTTTATCATTGTTGTTCGAATACAATTCCTCCTGTGGATCCCAGCTCTTCGCGATTTTTTTTTTACTGTATACTGAAAAGGCATCACACATGTGTATTATTTTGTTAAAAATATGGTTTTAATAGCCAACTCTGTTCCGCCCGATTACAGTTCCCTAATTCAGCCGACTACAGCTCCCTAATTAAAAAGGAAAATAGCCTACTCTGATCAGCCGGTCATATCTCCCTAATTCAAAAAGATGAAAAGTCTTTTTTTAATACATGTACACTGAAAGAGGACAAAAAGAGGACATTTTTGGTCCTTTACACACTTTCTGCCTGATTTGTCCCAGTTGCGCTCTACTGGGGACACATCAAGTTTTTGTACAGGTAAACAAATGGTACTGTAGTAAACTTTTAACAGCCAATAAATGCTGGCAAATCCATGCAACCATGCAAACGTGAATTTTCCTTTTGAAATATTTGTTGTATTCTCGCATCCACAATGAGGTCCGAATACGTTCGTGCTTGTTGATGCTACATGATATATTTTCTCGTTTACATAAAATGCTTCAGTCGACAGACCGTCCTTAAATGACCATAGCTGTTCATGGGACGTTAAACAATACTAAATCCATCGGTCGACAGAAATCTAGCGGACTAAGACCGTTTATAAACCGCTTCTTTGAATAGTGATCAGCATGGCTTTAATGAACTCTTGCATATTCATACTTATTCTACATTTAGCTGATCCTCACAGTGTACAAATACTTGACGCCACAGCCTAAGGTCAGAATATTCACCATGACGGCAGGCCGCAATATATGAATTCTGACTTTAGAGAAACTACCAAGTGCGCGTGTCCCTTGTTGAGGTTAATATGCAGTTAAGTCATCCCTGGGATAGTAAGTGTTCCGTCGTTACAGAGAGATGAAATGATTTGTATTCCTACTTGTAAACAAATGTGTTGAAATGCTAACATATATCAGCACTCTTTCGCGGAAATTCTTACATGTATTGAAAATAATATTTAATTTCCTTAAGGTATACACAGTATTCTATATTAGCATTGCCAATTGAAAAAAGAGTAACAAAAAGCTGACTGTATAATAGAAAAGGATTAAAAAGAATAGAAATAAAACCATTTTGATTGCAATGTTGCATAACAATGATTGATTTAAGACCCAAACTCCTGACTTACAGCCACAGGCTTTCCCGTCTGTTATCGTCGCCCACTTAGATCGCGTGACCAGCAATGTCAATCAAAAATGTACAATTGATCAGCTAATGTCGTTACTTAGCTTAGAGCTAACGACAAAGATTTGTTTCACAGAAAAAACAGGTGTTTATATGATGAGGTACTCCGAAGAGAACGCCATTCGGATCGTTCTATTAGTTTACAGGGATGGTATTCTATATATATATGTATTGCTCTCGTTGCAGGAAAACGCGATTCTTTGTTTCCTCGAGATTAACCAGGTTTCACTTGTGCGAAGCCCGATGGCAATAGATATGAAAGATAGTCAGGATAATGCGCCATTTTTGAAGTCTGCTTCAGTCACTCGGAACTCAGGTGTAGGGGCTCTTACCCATTTTCCTAGTGAGGCTCCAAATAAGGGAAATGAGTGCAATATTTTATTTCCCAGTCATGTGAAGATTAATTCAATCAAATCAGACACATTGTTATATAGATGGGTATAATATGTAATAAACCAGTGATTTTCGTAATGTAAACCTAACGTTGTCTGAGAAGAATAGCAGTGTAGTTCGGGAGGGGCTAGTTATAAATTATATATCCAGTCAAAATTGGAACTGAACTTATTCCTAACATTGTTTTCAAAACTATAACTTACTGTCTTTATAAATATTTGTCACAGAATTCCAACCCCTCAAAAAGAAAAAGAAAAAAAGGAAAGAAAAACAAGAAATAAAAATCAAACATACACACAGAACGGTCAAACTGGAACTGATTCTTAGAACGAACGTGAAACACATTAGAGATAACTCGGGTAGTTTAACTGAACCTGAAGCGCTTTCATCATGAATCGTATTATTCTTGCAATGCAAGCAAATACCTGCCTACGAAATCGCAGGTGCAATTTCAACGATTCTTTACGACTTTGTAGATCAGAAACTTATCTATTTAATTATGATTGTATTACTTACTAAAAGCTATTGACGTACATCACGAACGTTGTAGGAAATAACAGTTTCCAGATCGGGTATTAAATCACGACAACGGCTGTTTAGGTATTATTCTGGACACTTGATCCCGTACAGGAAGGAAACAAAATGTCACCAAGTGACGTCACGCGGCGTTTGGACAGGAAATTGATTGAAAGATAATGCTCCGATAGCGTACTTGGTACTAGATACATGTAATACCACAACACCAGCTGTTTGTTTACGACAGGGGAAATACGACCCCGTTGTTGTATATTATGTTACAACATAATAAGTCTGATTTTATTGGTAAACATTTACAAATAGCATGCTATAAATAAAATCAATATGTCTCCATATTAGGGACGATGTTGTCGTCTTTTTGATGATTTTTTGTTCAAATATAAGGTTTCGATATTGTCAATGGTGAAAAGCTTCAGTAGGGAAGTCTCGTATGTTACAGTATTTACTGAGATAGAAATATATGTACATCTGTATATTAGTAAAGTACAAATAATCCAGACGAACACAATTATTACACCCCAAAAGGAAAACTACATTATCATGTCATACAAATGAGCTAAATTTTAAATTAAAAAAAAGGATAATGCTCATAGTTGAGCAGGCTTAGAGATAGTCTCTGAAGTGGTTGGATTAACCTAAACTACTATTTCTTGAAGCCGAATTTCAAATAACAAGGGAACATATTTCAGACTTCTGCCATCACAGCATGCCATATACAAAGAATGTAAGACCTTTATCACCTAGGCCCTCATTCATAAAACGGTTGTCATGCCCAAACTAAGGCATTCTGCCCAAAGTCAATTTCTTATTCCGGTAATAAATTTATCAGTGATCTGGAAGAATTTTGGATCTTTTTAATTTTATTTCATGAGTTTTACGTCCTATTAACAGCTATGGTCATTTAAGGACGTTCCAGGTTAAGAGGGTGGAGGAAAGCCGGAGTTCCCGTAGAAAAACCAACGGTCAGTACCTGGCAATTGCCCCACGAAGGTCTCGAACCGGCGACCCAGTGGTGGATGGCTAGTGGAAGCAGGATGTCAGACTTTTTTTTATCTTTTTTCTTTCTTTGTTTTTCAAATTACATTAGTATACAATACAGTTACAATATATATACATAACATGACATAACACAAACATATATAAAGACATACACACACTCATTCATTATCATACAAACATCCATACAATTATCAGAAAGGAAAGGTAGGATTGTTGAAAATTTGTATTACATTTTGAATTTCTCTGTAAGCAAGCTTTTAGTGTGAGCATAATCAATATTTACATTTACTTATTATAACAATTATATTTATAAATTGATAAGTAACTTATAGTAAATCAGTCGTAATTTCAAGTTTGGGTGTTTCAAAAAAGTTTTGCCATTTGGCCCATTCTCTTTAAAACTGGTTGAAGTAGCTTTCTCCCTTACTTTTAGTAATGTAATTTTGAGTTGTATATATATCTTTTAGGGTTTTTTTCAGAGCAATAATGCAGAGTTCGTTCTTGAGGTACCTTGATTTGTAGATATATTGTTTTATTGTAAAAATGATCATATTATTCACTTTTCTGTTTTTTCCATTCTGACGATATGAACCAAAAAGAAAAGATTTTTTATTAAATTCAAATTGAATGAACAGTGAATTCAACATTTTTTTTAAAGTTTACAAGTAAAATCTGAACTTTTTCACAGTTCCATAGCGTATGCTCTATCGTTTCAATTTCTGTTTTACAAATGTTACAATAAGGACTGTCTTTTAACCCCACTTTAAATAAATACGAATTTGTTGTTAGAATATGGTGATTAACCCTAAATTGGAACCATTGCAATTTTATATTTTTTGTTACAGAAAAAGGGAGTTTAAAAATCATTTTCCAATCACCTTCATCAAACTCAAATTGTTCATCCCATTTTTTTGTTCCACTTGCAATTATATAATTTTTACTAAGCACATTATAAAACTCTTTTGTACCTTTCTGTTTTTTAGCAAATATTTGTAATTTTCTTGGAATAAAAGGATAGTCTATTTTTGGATGGGTCAAGTTACACCGACTGCAAAGCTCCTTTATAGCTGTAATAATTCCTTGATATTGTAAGTAATTTGCTCTAACACCGTATATTTCTCTTAACTCAAACAAACTGAAGAAGTTGCTGTTATCCTTTTTAGAATGTCAGACTTAACCACTTGGCCACCGCGGCCAGACTTTGGAAAGACTTAGGGCCAAATACCGTTCAGGTTGTTTCAACTCGACATTTTGAGCCTGTAACATTGATTTTAATCCAGTGACAAGAAAGGATTGAGCACAGAATTACTGCTGGAGCGTGAGAATGATTTATGGGCCCTGAATTTTTGTTAATCTTGTGTTAAAACCCGAAGAACTTTTTTGAAAATAACATATTTAACGACAATCAACATTTTGAATATGCTCCTGTAATCAAGTCCGTCACCTATGGATATCATTGGCGTTGTGTTCACGTTATTTTATAATTATATGGATTTACCGAGATCTATTCCGATTCGAAGTTAATCGAAGTTTGGTTCTAATTTTACAATCTCCCTGTGAATAACTTTACCGCATGCAATCGGACAGATCCCTTGAAATAAACTGTGACATAATAACATGATAAGCAGGAGCAGGTTTATATAAACATACGTACTACTGAGGGATAAGAGAATTAGCGATCCTGAAACCAAATTAATCACGAATGTCATAGAGATATTACCGTTATGAGTTAATAGTCTTTCCGCTGCCACTTCTCTCTCGGGACACTGAAGAGATGGGAGTCGACATGCTTCCCTCATTAGTACCTCGATTATAGGATTTTCTCCATTATTTCCTTTTTTGTTTCCGACAATGTCATCCTGTGACTCTTTTGTTAGTCCGTTGTCATGATGATGTGACTGTGAGCTATCAGTGTTTTGACATTGTATATCATATGAGTCGCCCAATCACCAGTGGACTCTGTCGTCATACCACGTATTGCCTCAGTTGTTCGTCATTTATATTTATATATAAATGATCTAATCTGTTCTGTAGCCCCATTATTAGTCGATACCGTCTTCATGTGACGTGAGCTGTTGTTTGGCCCTATCATCAGTCGATAATGTCGATGTGATTATGCCCGAAGCTGTTTTGTGTCATGATTATCAGTTACCATTGTCTTAATACGACTGAAGTTGTTGTGTTGCCCCTCGATTATAGGATTTTCTTCATTATTTCCTTTTTTGTTTCCGGCAATGTTTTAGTTGGCTAGGGTATTGTTAACAGTCCTGATACATTAAAATTTTCAATAAATTCACCCTCATCTGAAAAAGAATAAAAAGAAAATCGTCGGCCAAAAGAGGGGCACTGTTTGTTCCTAAGGAATGCTTTCAGTCTGCTGTATATATATTATGTATGCATTATAATAGATAATTACATGTACTGTAACAACCATATTTGATATAGCTTTAAACAATCGATGCAGTTTCATATTTTGTTGAGAAACAAACAAAGTGTTGCTTTTAAACACAGCTGAAAGATGTACATTTTGTATGTTGCTATGGCTACGAATTATTCGTAACTAAATGATGGCTGTCTTTAAAAATGTTAAAAGTGAAGAATATGGATATTGATTCGTTCTCACGACTTGTCAAAATAGTAATATGTCTTCTTCTCTTGATGTATTCGCGTCAGATTGTTTCTGACAATATCAAAATAGAAATCAATAACTTGCTTTATGTCTGTTCTTTGCAATATGTCTTTCCAGGAGCTAGTAAAGTCGTATATGGTGGTTCGACGATTCTGTGTGTCTATAATCGTTACATCATATACATTTGAATGAGTTTTTTTTCTTTGTTTGACCCCTGTGAGATAACGTATCAGATATTGCGGTTGTTTCCGCAATCGTGACGTCATGTTTGTTGATTAGGGTTACCACTAAAGTGACGTCGAATTTTTAAGTTTATTATCTTCAGCTAGTGACGATCTAAACAATTTTTGTTGTTTTTGCATTGTAACATAACGCCATATATTACAATACGTTTTGATCATCACTTTCGTGACGTCATCCACCTATTATTTACGCCATAGCGATGCTGTTTATGCTACGTGTTATTTCCACTACATTTACGTCAAAATAGGTTGGGTATTTCAACGATCATGACGTATTATCTGATAGTGCGGTCATAACAGCAACATAACGTCATATTTTAAATTTGTTGTGTCCGCAATAAGGTGTTTGCCGTTTTTTAAGGATAACAAGACCAGTAGTTCAGGTAGGAAGAGCGTTTTCTGCTTCATAGACAACAGCAAAGAAACAAAATGACACACTAATGAGCATAATGTCAAACACCGACCGCATTAATCTCGAAACTTCCTAACGGCAACATAACGTCGCTAATTAATGTATTTTAAATGCTATCGGGTGTTTGCCGTTTTATACATCGTGACTTTGCATCTGATGTTTGTTGTTGTTAGTGATGTCAATCGCAAACAAACCTCATTTGATAGCCACGAATATAATTTACTTCAACGGCGTTCACAAGTATGCATTATCAAACATGAAATTTTTCAATTTCAATATTTCGGCCCTTATTGAGCATTTATAATGAACTGCTTCTGGTTCTGAAAGATGTTTATTTTGCCAGTATGAATGTCAAGCAATCTATGGTCATTTGTGATGTCACCAATCCATCACATGTCATCGCTGATAATGATATTACTGGTCGGTCGGTCTCACTAACATACAACATATATTCGAGATTACTCTAATCCTATCCTGGCTTGAGAAAAAATGTACTCAATGAAATGCCGATGTATTGTCTGTATTTAGAGAAAAGCCACTTCAAAGACGGGTTTATCTTCCAGATTTCGCACACTAAGTGGATGTATTCCATGATGACATCAAGGCCCTACTGAGTGGGAGCAAGGAGAAAAAGATTTTTTGGTCAAAAGGGTACATGTAGTACTTCATAAATGAAGCCATGCAATCCTCTTAAAGTCAAAAAGGCAATCGCTTACGGTGGATTGTGAGTGTCAGATGCAGCCGAAAATCAAACTATTGCAGAAATAGGCATGTCGTTAGAAGGCAATTGCATGAGGTAGCGTGAGTACAGCGGTACAAAATTTGCGAACCAACTGGAACGGATTGAGGCAGTGAACAGGAAAGAGCTTTTAAAGCAAAGTGGTGAAAAGGACGATCAGTACGGATAAGTCTAAATTAGTGTCACCGGTATTTACACTTTCCAACATGATTCCTGATAGCAAAGGTCTTTTACGGAAACAGTGAACGAGAACGCGCAATAAACTCTGATCGTATGAGGCATGTATTTAGTGAGCCGGATTTTATATCGTCAAGTAGAGACCGGAACTTACATGTATATGATATACAAGTGCATTATAAGACCAACCGTGGTCGTCTGCAAACAGCCCTATACAATACCTCAATGTGTTCTATTAGGAATGTAGTTAACTGCTTTTTTGTAGTAAATGCGAAATCGCTGTTTATGCAGCAGAGGAAGAGAAATTTGTGAGCGAGAGATTCAGTGAACTCCTTGGGATGTCGTGAACTAAGCGGGAAATTTGATTAACCGGCACTTTGGTGAGTGCAATCATTTTGAGGAGGGTGTAACGATTTTCATCATGAAAACGCTTAAATATAAATAGGGTTTTACCGCCAACTCCACGAAGAAAATTAGATAAAAAAAATTAAAGCTGGCTTCACAGGGATGCAGTTTTAAGAAGAACATTTCCTGACAGCTTCACTGTGTAATATATGTACTTATAGCTACAACGTAAATGCAACCTCGTCATCACTGTCTTGATTTATTTAACCCTAACCCTCACCGATAAGGCGTATCACCTTTTGAACAACTGGGCCCTTGTCGTCCGACCTAGAAAGATGAACATCATAAAACCCAGAAGCATTTCTACCATTCGTGCTGAAGGTCAGGTGGCTGAAAGTGTGAACATGAATTATTCTGATCAACCTCAGTTTTACCCTAATGTTTCTTCGCATATTTTTTTGTTCATGAATATAATTATTTTTCGGTATTGGATCAACTTTACATTTGGTACTAACAATACAATGTACTTTCATCTATTGTAATCCAAACTTCAGATTGTATTGGATCTTAAGGTGTACACTGATATTAGATTGTTAAAGTTCATAAGTTGAAGTATAAGTTATGAGTCCTAGAAGGACGAAGCGGCTGTTTAGTGGAGTGAAATCAATTGTTAGCACGTTGTATCCATTACAAAGATGTAGTCCCATGCGTGTGTCCTACGTTCATCCGTTGGTAAAAGTCTGCTGGTGGATTTTTTAGTCCCCAAGTTTTGCAGTAAACTTGATGGCCACAGTATATCATTCGAGTATTGGTACGGTTCATAATATACACACTTCATTTGTTCTTTATAATTTGAAATTAAGTAGTACTCCTCTTACTTTGATGTCAAGACCAATTTGGATTTCAAACTTTTCGACCTCCAGCATCACAAATGAGTCCTAGAAGATGCATGGTGCGATGTAATTCATTTTGACAAGTTACAAGTTTGACAGTTTTTGACAATATCATCGAATTTATAAGGTACAGTTCCATGTGTGTGAGTGTGTGTTATGTTTAATTCTTACAGTTCAAAATAAAGACTTGGGAATGAAATTCTTCTTTTTACTGATAGATTACCATAATTCAAAACAGCTGTTACATATCTTTCGATATTTGCACCACTGGAATATGTCATAGCAAAATTGAAGGCACAAAGATAGCTGTTTGATTGGTCTCAGGTTAAAAAAAAAAGACCAATCGCTGGGCTGATACCTGTCCTTTGAAGATTACAATGGGGCGACACCCGACTTCACCACGAAATTCTTTTGATGTACATCAAAGGAACGAACTAGTCTTCTTGTCTCATCAACAAGGTGGCGCTAACTGAACCTTAAATTTTGCTATGACATATTCCAGGGGTGCAGAGAGCGTAAGTGAGCATAACTCCTAGATATCGATGATGGGTTGTTATGTGAAATACCATGCCAACAATGTTTCAATTACAAAATGCACAATTGCAGTTTGTTTTTATGCTGACGTGCCTCGAGATTTATTTCCGTTTGTAAGAAACAACAATAAAATAACTAGTTTCAGGTAAAAAAAAACCACGATCTCTTGAACAGTGGCAACTTTATCTCACCATTCTGTTGTTGAGATTTTTTTTAAACCAATTTTCAATTTAATGATTGGTGACATTTTCTTTGAACTCCGTCGTTGACGACAACTTATCAAAACGCGTGATAAAATTGGATCAATAAAGCTACTTAAACTCTGGCGAATGTTGCAGATGTCGACACGGGAAGATAATTGGAAGTTATCGTTTTTCTACGAACACGAGGAAATGGTTGCAGGGCATCGCTACAGATCTACTAATTAGCACGCAAAGTTCTGATTAATATTTTCCTCCTTGTAAAATCAATCGAAATTCACACGTATTTTATTGTCCGTGAAGATTTTAAAGTACAATGAAATACATGTATATATGTTTTGAACAGGCGAGTTACTGTATATGATTTTTTTTCCCCGGGCCAGCGTTTCCTTCGATGTCGGTCGTTACATTTACAAGGCAGCTGTTTGAGAGTTGTGATTTCCTTTGTCATACAATGTTGTTGTTTACGTGTCGGGTTTTTCTCTAATGATACAGTGTACAGTACATGCATGCCAAACGCTGTTATAAAAATCAGTCATACAGTTGTTAAGCGCTAATATGGAAATATAAATATAACGTCAGCGTGCAGGGGCCGCGGTGGCCAAGTGGTTAAGGCGTCATTCTGCTACCACTATAACCCTCCACCACTGGGCCGCGGTGGCCAAGTGGTTCAGACGTCTGCCATTCTGCTACCACTATAGCCCTCCACCACTAGGCCGCGGTGGCCAAGTGGTTAAGGCGTCATTCTGTTGCCACTATAGCCCTCCACCACTGGGCCGCGGAGGCCAAGTGATTAAGGCGTCTGACATTCTGCTACCACTACAGCCCTCCACCACTGGGCCGCGGTGGCCAGGTGGTTAAGGCGTCATTCTGCTACCACTATAGCCCTCCCCCCCTGGGCCGCGGTGTCCAAGTGGTTAAGGCGTCATTCTGCTACCACTATAGCCCTCCCCCCCTGGGCCGCGGTGGCCAAGTGGTTAAGGCGCCTGACATTCTGCTTCCACTATAGCCCTCCACCACTGGGCCGCGGGGGCCAAGTGGTTAAGCCGTCTGACATTCTGCTACCACTATAGCCCTCCGCCACTGGGCCGCGGAGGCCAAGTGGTTAAGGCGTCTGACATTCTGCTAACACTATAGCCCTCCACCACTGGGCCGCGGGGGCCAAGTGGTTAAGCCGTCTGACATTCTGCTACCACTATAGCCCTCCACCCCTGGGCCGCGGTGGCCAAGTGGTTCAGACGTCTGCCATTCTGCTACCACTATAGCCCTCCACCACTGAGCCGCGGTGGCCAAGTGGTTAAGGCGTCTGACAGTCTGCTACCACTAGCCCTACACCACTGGGCCGCGGTGGCCAGGTGGTTAAGGCGTCTGACATTCTGCTACCACTACAGCCCTCCACCACTGGGCCGCGGTGGCCAGGTGGTTTAGGCGTCTGACATTCTGCTTCGACTATAGCCCTCCACCACTGGGCCGCGGTGCCCAAGTGGTTAAGGCGTCTGACATTCTGCTAACACTATAGCCCTCCACCACTGGGCCGCGGGGGCCAAGTGGTTAAGCCGTCTGACATTCTGCTACCACTATAGCCCTCCCCCACTGGGCCGCGGTGGCCAAGTGGTTAAGGCGTCTGACAGTCTGCTACCACTAGCCCTACACCACTGGGCCGCGGTGGCCAGGTGGTTTAGGCGTCTGACATTCTGCTACCACTAGCCCTCCACCAGTGGGCCGCGGTGGCCAGGTGGTTAAGGCGTCATTCTGCTACCACTATAACCCTCCACCACTGGGCCGCGGTGGCCAAGTGGTTGAGGCGTCTGACAGTCTGCTACCACTATAGCCCTCCACCACTGAGCCGCGGTGGCCAAGTGGTTAAGGCGTCTGACAGTCTGCTACCACTAGCCCTACACCACTGGGCCGCGGTGGCCAGGTGGTTTAGGCGTCTGACATTCTGCTTCGACTATAGCCCTCCACCACTGGGCCGCGGTGGCCAAGTGGTTCAGACGTCTGACATTCTGCTACCACTATAGCCCTCCACCACTGGGCCGCGGTGGCCAAGTGGTTAAGGCGTCTGACATTCTTCTTCCACTATAGCCCTCCACCACAGGGCCGCGGGTTCGAGACCTACGTTGGGCAGTCGCCAGATACTTGCCGTAGGTCGGTGTTTTTTTCCCGGGAACTCCGGCTTTCCTCCATCATCAAAACCTTGCACGTCTTTAATTAAATGACCATAGCTATTAATAGGACGTAAAACACCTAACAAACCAATCCAAGTAATGTGTACATACTATGCATACATGTATTGCAAATGGATACACTTTAATAAGACGAAATATACAACAGCAAAGCAAAAACACCACAAAACACAAAGTAGTAACTGTTAGACGATACAAAAGGGTAGCACAAGGAAACGAGGTCACATAAAAAACAAAAGGAAACACATTATGACTCCCTCACTAATTGAGAAAAAGCATCGCCTGGTGTATTCTTGACCCCTGTTGATATGTTCTTACCATGTGTGGTTAAGATATGGTATACGGTTTATTTTATTATTGAAAGACATATGTAGGTACTGTTTAAGAGGTGGGGAGCTTAAAAGAAAATAACAAATGTAAAAATAAGATGGTAAATTAAGTTATAACCAAGTAAGCTATGAATGGATGTGTGTAAGTATTTTTCACTTTCACCGAAGGAATCTTGCAAAATCGTAGACAAGTACACTATGAGTAATCACAAGGTTAGAACTAACGAAAGGAATAATGATTGCAACTCTTAGCCAAGGAATACGAGGGAAGAATAAAACTGCCTTACTGGCAGGCTAGTTTTCCATGCGATGCGGTGAGGCCGTATGACTAGCTCAATAGTAAAACAATTACAACGTCCTATCGTATGTTACACAACTACCTACCACGGACAAAGATAAGTAAACCTAGATGTATACAGATTTACTTGTCTATTGTTCATCCAGTAAATTTACCTACCAACTAAATATTTTTTTATAAAAAAACAAAACCCAAATAACTGATGCATGTGAAAATTTAGAGTCGGAAACTGTTCGGGTATTTCCGTCAAACTATGAAATCGATAGCGGGCCAATCATGCCACGCTGTCAAATTCAAATTTCTGCGAAAATTCCCGAATAAGTTCCGTTTAGTGTTAGTAGCGTGATGGAAAGGAAGCCGAAAACACTATCTTGTTTCTGTTCTTGGAACCAAGAAAACAGATTGTTTACAAATTTAAAAAAAAAGGAATATAAAAAATAAGAAACAAACACGAAAATCAAGAAACATATCATTTACTTCCCCTCCCCTCCCCTCGCCCCTTAATATAAATCTTGAATTTCTAAACAGTTACGATGGTTTCAACATAGTTTCATTCAAAACCTCAAGTTGCACTCTGAAACCTTAGAATAAAGTTGAATTTCAATGCTTAAATGCGACAACTTGACAACCACCTAGAAACGTATATTGTTTTTACTTGGGATTATTACGTAATTTGGGTACAATATTGGACAGATAATCTTGTAACAACGTAACAGACATGTGGAACTTAGGCAAAGCAGGCCCTGGCAAATGTAAAAGTCAGAAATCTTGAAACAACGTAATGTATAAAATACGACAGCGCTGCAAAAATTGAGAACGCAAACATACATTGAATTAAGCTTAAAATATAATGAAATAAGAAATATGTTTAAACTGAATCAGCAATTGTTTACAACGAGCAGCCGATGTTGGACAATATATCCTTGTTGACCAAGTATTGGCAGTGAGACCTAATATAAAAAAACAATTTTATATACAACGAACACGTTTTTTGCCGCCATGTCAAATATATTTCCTCCTCAGATCTCGGTATGTGATACATTTAATGTATAAAGCCAGGCTTTTGTCGCTGTTTTAGTGCCTGTTTAGTTTGACCTTTTAAGCGTCTGGGTAAAGTGTCTCCCTATTGGGCACCAGACGTATGTTAATGGCTTGTTGCAATACGTCCATTTTTCACAGTCCCGGATCAAATATCTAGGGAATCTGTAACGAAATTATCAAGAAAATATCATTTAGACAACCAAACCCGCATTTTTTTCATGTTATTTCTACAAAATAAAATGTCAAACTCCTATAAATCTAAAATTCAATTTCATTTAAATCATGACATTTCGATGATAAGAGATGATATGAAATTTTTTTTTTAGTACTTATTCAAATACTTATATTTATTCAAATTGAATATACAAGTGAGCCGTATTTCATCCATGTCTACCATTCGGATTTAAACAAAACCATTACATTTTTTTTATTTTGACTAAGTAAGGGACAAAAAGTCTGAACTTATGAAGTACAAAACATCACGACACACCCTTGACACGATGGATTATCACAACACTTTTAACTCGCGGTATTATACTTGTAACATTCTTTTCTCCTATATTCACTCTCAGAAATTCCGAAAAAAGTATTTCTCGACTTGGTGTTCGTTGACATATTTTGACCCCGAAATAGTACAATACAGAATCCCCTGGGGAAAGAGAAGCTTGAAAAAAACACATTTGTTCATATCACATTTCATTGTGACGTCAAGACGAATCGAGGCAGCGGATCACTTTTGTTCCAATCAACATCTTCTTGATAGGAAACACAGAAGATAACCCCAGATTATGCAGGGCCCACATTAGTAGCCTCATACAACATGTAGCGGAAAGCAGCAGGTCCCGTCTTTTCCCAAACCCGCAGTGGCACGAGTAAATTTTTAGTCTTAGAAACTGGAAACAAAAAATCTCAGTAAACTAGCAATATCTTCTAATGATGTGATAAAAAGAATTTCATTCGATATCCATTTCGCAAGGGATTAATAAAACTAATTTAAAATATAGATGCAAAGGGGCTAGTTAAAAAGATATTGGATTAGAGAGTCATTGTTGGTAGCGGATTCTGTTTGTTTATCACAGTGTTATCTTTCGGTGATTTTTACAACCACTGAAAACACCCGTATGCAGGCCTTATGTCGTTATGCGTCCGTAAATGCCAATGGGCCCTTTTTCATGGAAAGCCTTGATGTTTAAGGTGTGGCATGCTTGATTTCTCCGATTACCACAAATCCAGGACACAAATGGGATATAAAATCACCACAGTCTTATTGGTCTCGGCTTCTGTTACGGGTTTTAATTAAGTTGTGAAGTATCTTATCGAATTACCTTAAGGACATACCCTAAAATGTCAAACGTGCTCAGACACCACAGAACCTTCTTATAACACCACCATTTATAGACAAAATTGGGCTAAAGTAATATCCATTTCGTGGTTTCTCAAACAATTTACACGGATTGATATTCTGTCTGATTTGCATGTAACTGAAGTAATTGAGGTAATTGTCTGTTCTGATATATCCGTATCAATTCAGCTTAAAAATCTATTTTTGCTCATAAAAAACCGTGTTAGAAATGTCAAGCAGACTACTGATGTTCCCTGTCAATCAGTTCTATATATAGCCTATTAGCGTCTAACCGTTTTCCATATTTAGCAGTTCGGACCGTGAAATTTGCATACGTCCTTTGGATAATGGTAGCACGACTTGACATTCATTTTGGGCTTCCACTAGTGCGATTATTGTTGACTTATCCTGGAATCAGAGAGCACAGGCGCTGGTCCCAATTTACATCCAGACATGTCTGGTTACTGACAGACACATTCAGAACAAGAAGGTGATGTCGTATCGGTGGTTCATGCCGTCGTTGTTTTGTCAGTATGACTTTTCGTTCCCCTTTATCTACCTCGCCATCTCTCTCTATTACATACACTCTCTCTCTCTCTCTCTCTCTCTCTCTCTCTCTCT
>NW_018406385.1:586097-610989 GCF_002113885.1 Mizuhopecten yessoensis
ATGTATGCATGCATGCATGCATGCATGCATGCATGCATGCATGCATGTATGTATGTATGTATGTATGTATGTATGTATGTATGTACATGTATTTATGTACGTGTTCATGCATGCATGTGTGTACGTAATGTATGTATGCATATCATTATTGATACTGATCTAATTCTTATGTTCCTAGCTATGCTTGTAAATATTCATAGTTCATTATTTGCTCTTGTTTGAGATGTACCTCAAGGAAGGGGGCTTGTATAGGCTTTGCCTGTTGCTCAATTCCCATTTAATCTGATGGATTAAATAAAATATTTTGAAATGAAAACGAAGACACGTACCACTCTATTTCCGAGTGAATATACATTTTGTATACACGTACATTTTGTAGTTACAGAAAGAGGATTTAACAAATGACAACGTGAATGGTCACATTCTACAGAATTGGCCAGACTAATCTAGTGGTCAATGGTCAGTCTGTGGACAGACGTATTCATGACAACAACTGTCTATCACTTTTATGTACAGATTGAAAGCAGTGATCATATTTCTACTAAACTCTATGTCAATTACCTACAGCATGACAAAATTGGTCATATTTCTACTTAACTCTATCACATTTACCTCTAGAATGACAATAATAGTCACCTCACTACCAAACTCTATGACATTTACCTCTAGAATGACAATAAGTGTAACCTCACTACCAAACTCTATGACAATTACCTACAGCATGACAATATTGGTCATATTTCTGCTTAACTCTATCACATTTACCTCTAGAATGACAATAAGTGTAGCCTTACTACCAAACTCTATGATATTTAACTCTAGAATGACAATAAGTGTAACCTCACAACCAAACTCTATGATATTTACCTACAGCATGACAATAATAGTCACCTCACTACCAAACTCTATGACATTTACCTCTAGAATGACAATTAGTGTAACCTCACTACCAAACTCTATGCCAATTACCTACAGCATGACAATATTGGTCATATTTCTGCTTAACTCTATGATATTTACCTCTAGAATGACAATAAGTTTAACCTCACTACCAAACTCTAGGATATTTACCTTCAACATGACAATAATAATCACCTTTTTACTGAACTCTTTGACATTTACCTACAGCGTGAAAATATTGGAAATGTTTCAAGTAAAATCTATGATATTTATCTACAGTATGATAATAACGGTCATCTCACTACCAAACTCTATGACATTTGTCCTATTAACCGATAAATAATTTAGCTAGGTGTCTAAAAATATCACAGGCTTCATTCCTCTCTAATGACAAGTGACGGGGCCCCTGCGCATCAGGGGTTTACTTCTGTGTCTTCTGTTTTGGAGGTCATGAAGAAACCACTGTTGTGCTACTGTGTACTTTGGATCTATATCTTCTCTTTTCTTACTTCCCTTCTCTTTCATATTAAAGGAGTCTTGCCTTCTGTTTGTCAGAGGTTGCACTCGTGTCGTGTTTTGTTCTGTTACTTAAAACAAACATTCGTATCCGCATGACTTCGACCTTCACAGAACACATAGTAAACGTTGCTTCTTTTGAGTGCTGACACGTTCTTGTCTCCAATACCTTCACATTCAATCTGTATCAGCTAATGAAACTGTCACAGTTATGTTCTTTCCCCCTGACAGTTTAAAAGGAATAAGAAACCCACAGGGAGTATCTGAAAACCAAAGTTCGATTATTAGGCTTAAAATGCATTGGTTGTCTAGATCCAAATGGCGTTATAGCAAATGAAAGGATGGAAATTGCCAGGCAAACACATAGGGTAAAACTGAACATAGTATGTAATGGTATACGACAAGCGCAATTTCAAAATATCATTACGTCATATACTTCTGTCGAATTTCATAATAAAAGTAGATTAGAAACAAAATACATCACATTACCAATACTCAAGGACATAATAAACCTCAAGGTTGAGACAAATACACAATTACAACGTCATATGATGACTGTTTGCATAAGGAAAAGCAATAAAAAATGGCTGATTGTGTGCTTTCTTAATGTATCATAGCTGTGAGATGTTATTTAGCTTTAAACATAGCAGTATGAATACATGATGGGTTTTCGGCGTTGGCAATTTATATTTGATGTATCGACACCATGTTATTTTCAGCTTGGTAACATGTGTTGATCTAAAATACCAATACAAAATTAGGTCTGTAGAAGTAATTTAAGACGAGTTTGATGAGAGTCTGTACACCATTTTGAGATAACAGGCTTTTAAATAAGAAAGTGTCACGAAACCTCAATGTATACTACAAATCGACAAAACAAGGGCAAAATAATAATAAGACAAGCTGTTCCAGAAAATTAAGTTTATTTTGCTTTATAGACCTTATCCGCTATGTAACTCTAGGTCAAATCTTTGTAATGTCAGGTACTCGTAGAGATAATCGAGGAAGCAACAACAAAACAACAAGGCACATTCATAAGCATTTAATAAATCAACAACCTTCATATCACACAAAGTTAGGATTTGACCTAGATGTAAATGGCTGGTGTCGTCGATGAAGCGGCTTTTCTTTACGAGAACATTTAAAAGCTTGAACATTCTGTTTGTTAATAAATAATGGACAGTTTTGCTCCAAGCTGTACTTTGAGGATATTTTGCAAGTGTACTTTGTTTTCATGATATTGCTTTTAGTTTATATGATATTTCTAAAAGTGCTGATTTGAAATAAGAGATATTATTACGTGTCAGCAAAAACATTGCGTTAAGCCGTTAAGATGACGATATAGACGACAATAAAAGGTGCCGACAGTCACAAAACGTCCCACATTTGTCTCGTTATTTCTATATTATGACGTACATAAGTATCGCGGTTTGATACGGGAACAAAACTGCCAATAAACACTTGTTTTCAGTTTTTAAATCAAAACACTACTTTAGTGTTTTGCGGTAAAATATTGGGATTAATTTATCTGTTCTGCATAAGCTTTGAGCATTACAAAACATTCAAAAAGTCCCTTTCATGTTTTGCTGTGTCTGCTCGCCACAGTTTGCCACGGTTTATTTACAGGGCGTCATTAATGATGTGTTCCTTTCTTGATGTATGAAATGTTGTTCGGTTTACAATGTATCTTGTTGCTTCCGGAAATTACATCTTTATTATTATTTTATATCTTATCAATTTCAAAGATACAGGTTATAATACAAAACTGATTAATACTACATCATGATACCTCAGATACCGGGTACAGAAACCCAAGTATAACTTTTATGACTAGATAAAGCTAAGTCAAGCCTTCAGAGTTTTCTACCGATTCAAGTTCTTTGCGATTAAGTGTTTTTTTTATCTCCAATTCAACAACGTCATACTTAACTGTACAATGTACTTCTATGTTTTCCAGGTGTAGCTGTTGCAGTCAGTATATTTTCCTTGACGGCAATGAGCGTTGACCGGTACGTGTCCATACAACATCCTGTGGCTGCCCGCAGAATCATGTCGTCATCGCAAGCTTTGCTAATCATCGGCTGTATGTGGGTTATCTCGGCCATCTTCATGGGCCCTCTATTGTACATTCGGGATGTCTCGGTTGTCGAGATGCCAACTCTGCCACCTTTGAAGTTTTGTATTGAAGACTGGCCTCAGGACCGGGACAGGGAAGCGTATGGCCTCTTCCTCCTCTTTGTGGTATTTCTTATTCCTGCTGGGACGCTTGCCATATGTTACGTTAACGTCGGCAGAACACTGTGCACCAATGAAATACCACGTGAAGGTTCAGATAGCAGTACACGGGGACTGTTTTCCCGGAAACGGGCCGCGCGCATGCTCATTATACTGGTTATTGTATTCATGGTGTGTTGGCTGCCCTACAACATTGCCTCATTGTTTTCTGATATGACAGAAGAAAGTCAGCTTTTATACATACTATTCTTCTCCCTTTGGCTTGGGCATGCGCATAGTGCAATTAACCCTGTCATGTTTTGGCTTTTGAATAGACGTTTCCGGGAGCGAGTTCGAGGAATGATGAGATACGTTCAAAAAAGTAGCTGCGGATCTACTATTGCGCATTCTCTACCAGAATATGTGTAATGATAGCCACTCTCATATATATCAAAATCACGTCCACATTTTACATACCGGTGTAATGTCTTCGTCACGCATGCACACACTGTGTGCTGGCTTCACTTTTATATATGGATCAGTATGGTATCACGTTTTATAGAATCATATGCTTAAACAAAAATTCATGGAAAAACTGAGGTGCTTTCAATTTTTGACAACGAAGTTCTTTATCTGATATAAAGCTGACAGCGTTATAAAAAAAATCATAAATTGTAAATTGTTTCGTTAAAAAAGACAAACCGGAAAAGAGAGCTCATTACCGGTAACTGTGTTTTGTTTGCCGGTGGCACCCATGACAATATCGTTAATAATGGGTTTTCAGTGAATCTAATACATATTTGATGAAATGACGTCAGCAGCCAGACCATCATGCCGTGTATAAGCAAATCCAGCTGTTCTTTTCTAGAGTTTTTTGTGTGTTTTCTTTTCTACGACAAAGCGGATGTTTGGCTGGTTATATTTTAATTGAAGAAAGCCTCGAGTACAAGGAAGTCATCATGATCCAAATAATACATGAAATGTTATACATATAAAATTTGATATGATGGTTAATGTTATATGCGAAGATATTTCATTTGAAATACAGAGCATAAGATAATAAAAAGGACACCGGTAAGTTATGTGAATATTAGAACGCACACGTTACGTGTATACATTACATGTCTATATGCTGTACTAGCATAGAAAACATTATACATTGCATAGATATTTTGCTAAAATATGTTTTGAACACAGCGTTTGTTTTAAAAAAAAGGCAACAAAAATATTGTACAAACCTATTTGACGAATAATAATAAAATGCATGTACTTGTACGATACATTTTCATTGGCTGACAAGTGAGGTCCCCGTGATGTGATGTAAAGTAGATCTGTAAGGCTAAGTACTGGTTTCTTGGCTGTCCTATAGTAGAAATGTCTCCCTACTAACAAGGTAGACTATAATAGAAAGGTTCTGTGTCCAAACCTGTAAATGTGTGTGTTCAACGTCACATATAAACACTGGCTGGTTGTGATGCATAACCTTTCAACTATTCATACTTACCTACTTGTAGAAATATCTAGAAAACAAAACAAAAAACATTGAACCATTGATGTTTATGTTTGGCGTTATGATAAGATTTAGGGATGTCAACAGTGCGTACATCTCTTTAGTTTGATCACAAGCAAGGTCCGTTATTTGATTTTTAAATAGCATAGAAATGTAAATACTTGTTGTGTGTCCAGTATCATCATTCTTTGTCACGCTTGCAGAATATACACGCTTCGACTAAGACCATTTACAAATAAATGGATTATTCTTAAACCTAATTCTATGAGTGCTTTGAATAACAGGATAGTGTACCTTTCCATTTCAAATTGTTTTTTGTGTGATTTTATCTACAAAACAGATGTGAAATAGGTATCTTAATGGCAGAATTTCTTTTTTCTTATCACGAGTCGCAACCGACGAAGTATCTAGTATTTTTGCTTACAGATAAAAATGCCCTAGCTTTTGATAGCCGTGCAATTAACAAGTGTAAGAGTGATGATTCTTTTAAGTGGAAATGTTTGAGTGCTGACTCTTCAAACTTATAGCGTTTTCCAATGTTTACGTTGACAATGGTTCTAAAACCTAAATATTTTCTATAATCTATAGAGTATAACTCATATTCGCGTAAGGATACGAACGCACTAGATTATTCAGTGCAAAAAACGCAGCATTTTCACTTTTGAGGAACAATGTATGTAGATAGTTTTCGCTTGAAGGAAACCGGAGAAATTTGAGGGGAAATTTGATATATGAACATCTTTGATATTTATTTATTTTAGCTGAATATCTTTTTTGTAAATATGTGTGACTATCTAGCTAGGTAGAAGTACAACATAATGTTAGTTACTGTAAATATATGTTTAGTGTCATCATGCCACACTTATAGTTTGGTCCAAAAGTCTGAAAATGGATATATGTTACAATTTTGTTCAGGAAGAGACGTTTATTTGTGTAAAGTATGTGTGTATGTGTCACGTTTTCTTAGCACTGTTGTATATCGATATTGAATAATAGCAGGAATTGTATAACAAGCGGGCGTGCTTTCAGTCATATTTTATAAATATATATTTGTATAAAAACATTGCTTTTATTCTCTCCAATAGATGCATACGTATTTTTAAAAAAAGTTGACAATCACAATATTTTTTACGTAATAATAAATCGAATATTCTTAATTTGTATCTTTTTATCACAATTTATTTTGAATAGTTTATTCACTATTGAAAAACATATTTGTATCAGCCAGAAACGTGTCAAAATGACAATAATAATAACTACATATTTTTAAGGTATCTCATAACGGTATCAGTATAATATTCAAAATAAATTTCAAATTCCAAACGAAATACATCTGGGAAAGCATTGCTGATTTATCATAGCTATTTAGATGAATACTAAAGTCGATGTTTAATATGAAGACAGAAAGTTAATGTTTATGAATACATATACTGATGCCCTTTTGCATGTGAGAATGACTCAGAAATTGACAGATTGTAGTATAGGTGTTAAAAAAGGACACAAGGTTGTTATTATTTTTGTAGAATTTGAATATCAAACTAGCCCAATATCGGGTGAACGTCACGTTGGTTAAGGAATGACTAACCGGTGAATTCCTACGCTAATATGCATCACTATTTTACAGTTGTGTCTAGAATGAGTTGCTAATCTTTTTAAAGACATAGCGAGTAGTGTGAATATTATGACCAGTAAGTACTTTCACTTAGCTTTACAGTTCGATTTTCCCCAGTTTTGTTTTAGTAATTAACTATTCTATTTGTCTGGTGAAGTTGTTTTGTTTTCAGTGTTTTTTTGCCTACAATTATTTTCTCTTTTCTCATTTGCAATTCTTACCATAAACATCATCAATATCTTGAAATAAAACAAAACAATACCAGTTTCGTCACATTGGCTTCCAATTAAAATCCTTTAACAATTACCGGCCGCTATCTACTTTAACAAAAATGAGTCATAGTTTTCATGTCTATTTGCACTTTTATCCTACCAAAGTTTTGCGAAGTTGATCTTTACTTTCACCTAAGTATAACGATTATTGTTCATCCGAGTCAGTGATTCACACACAAAGATTCCAACCATTAACAACAAATCGTATATTTAATTGTATGATTATTGATTGATACGCACACTTCGATTTGTTTGTGCCTTAAGTCCTATTAACAGCTATGGTCATTTAAGGACGTGCCAGGTTTTTGGTGGTGGAGGAAAGCCACCGACCTACGGCAAGTACCTGGCGACTGCCCCACAAAGGTCTCGAATCCGCGACCCATCGGTGGAGGAGGGCTTGTGGTAGCAGAATGTCAGACGCCTTAACCACTTGGATACCGCAGTCGCTGATACGAACACGTCAATAACTTAAAATGACCTTGTGTGAGCGGCATACATTAACAAATTGTATTTTGTATCATCTCTTTGTGAATATAAAAAATATATAAAGAAAACAATTTTGTAACGGTAATTTAATACACTGTAAAAGGACATGGATCTTCATTAATTTCATTGCAGATTTTGTGGAGTTGCAATTTTAATTGCATATTTTTGCCTTTTTCTTTTGCAATTCTATTTATCAAATTGCCATAAAATTGGAACAATTGCTATTGGGGATACCGCATTTCGTACCCGGGTCCCTTATTGTGATTTGAAATGTTACAAGGATTGCAGATATGTTGGAAATTAACTACAGACTTTTCCATGTTGTTTGCAGATTTTTAGACGAAATATCAAACTGGTTATGGCAATTCTTACTTCTTTGAATTCAAATAATTAACAAAAATCTCTTATTATGACAAGTGCAGATAGAGTCGTCTAAAAGCATACACGAGAAAAAAACACGTTTTGACGAGTTTTAAGTACATAAGTAGCAGTTGTAAGTCAGGGATTTTAGGAAGAATGGTAGGACGTACTAGAAGTAAAAAGACCACATCGCATACCATCAACACAGAAGGGAAAACAACAGGGCTGATGAGACACCCACAACTGATATTACATTTCCTGGAAAGCATGTAGCATCCATCATAATACCAGTTACAGGCTATAGAAACGAAATGAAGCCGGATAAACGTTAGACAAATTGTGTAAGAATATAATTATAATTGTATGATCTATTTTACTGTGTAATATGTGTATAAGAAATATTTTATTATTTAAGAAAAACATAGCGTTGCCTCAAAACTAAGATCTGTGTGCTTCGTTATATTTGTGTGTTATACGTGTTATACGATAATTTGATTTATTCAACATTATGCATTCTTCTCATCAGTCATTGGTTACTATGAGTTATTTTTATGCACTTTGACATTGAATTTCTCACAAAAAGCCCTTAATGGTATCTAACATTGATTTTTTTGGTAAATTCAGGAAATATTCGCGATAAAGTATTTTCGAAATAAAGCATTGAGGAAATCTTATTCTACTTCTATGAGTTTTATAGATAAGACATTCACGGAGTTTCAAGTGCTTCAACCAACAGAACGTGTACATTAATCCCTAAATGCCTATGCATAATATACTCTGATTAACATCTTACATTACCAACAACAAGATGTTGTAAATGTTAATAAAAAACTATAAAACTTTTAAGATAAATGGAAACTCTTTTGGAAATACTGCTCTTTGTGAGTTCGTTTAATATAAAACTCGCGAACATTTCCTCGTGAACGGTAGTGGGTGAGTGTAGACGTCTTTGTATATCAGTATTGTGTGATTTGTATGCGAGTGAATTTCTATAGATACTATTATATGTAAATTTGTCACGGAATGGATGTAACATCATTTAGTGCAGTTGAACGTCCTACATGTCTGAAATCGTCATAATTCATAGTAGTTAGTTATATTTTGTAGAACTTTAAACAATTTCTGCTTAATCAGATGATCATTGCTCAGATCCGATCTCTTATCTTTGCTTCTTGTAAAGACGTTTCATATAGCTTTCGCGATTGAATAATCCCGTACATTAGCCAACAACTGTAACTAGGAATTAGATACGTTTCAACATACGTGGCCATTACTATGAAAAGAAACACATACTTTTCAGAATTTTTGTGAGAAAAAAATGAATAAAAAAAAATGTTCTGAGTGTAAAAACGAAACCGATCTGAATAAGGTGGATATCCAACCAACTGAGCGACCAGATCAGCAGTTCCTACGTATATACCAGTTATATTAAACAAAACAAAAGTAAAGGGAGATAACTCTAAAAACGGAAATTATAGTGGAACTATTGCTCTATCAGATAATACATCTCTAAGTCTTGGAAGACGTATTGTCCGGACCAAGTTGTTCAAAGCTGAACTAGATTAACAAGTCGTAATCGGCCTTTTTTAAATCCACGTTTTTGAAAAGAAATTTTCCACATTTATTAATATTTTTATACTTCTATTATTCGAAAGGTTCTTATTTTGAATTTCTATACATTCAGTTTTAGTTACGATTTTTAATATCTTACAACATATCTTAGATAGCTTTGTGTGCTACGTGTGGTTAAGTTGTCGGTGAAGCTTACTTGGGTCTGTGAATATGTTGCCTTGTGTGAATTAATTCTAGAAAAATAGTTTTCTATGATAGTAAACAATCAACGGTAAATAGTATTGATACTGTAAAAGTTTTCTATGATAGTAAACAATCAACGGTAAATAGTATTGATACTGTAAAACTTTTGCTGTCCCAAATTTTCGCAAATTCGCTAAAATGGTCAATTTGGTTGGATCAATTGTTCGTGAGTTTCAGGTCTACATGTAAATACAGATAGTACTGCGGTCAGGATGGCTGCACAATAATTTGCCATGAATTTCACAGGATAAATTTTGCACTGAAACATTTTACTACGAAAATGCGCGAAAATTAGGCAACCGCGAAAAAACATCTTTCCCAGTCATTATACACATGATTAAAACCATTGGTTTCACGTATTCATATTGCAGAACAATAACAATCTGTAGTCATATAATTATTGTATGTAGGTATGTCACACTCATGTATTCATTGATGTATTTAGATGAGTTGAATATTTGTCATTCTTTAAAATAAATGTTCTTAGGAGTGCATCATTGTGTTTATATCTAATTAAACATTTATTTTCTCTACTGCCCCGTTTTATCAAAAACATATGTTTAAGAATAAGTTATGTAAATATATGTAAATATGTATTTTTAGCTATGATATTTTGTCCTTGTATCGTTTTGTTTGATGAACAATTAGTATTGTATATTGATATTGTATATGACACATAATGATAAATGAGGTGAGTTTTATATATATTTTCTTTGTGGTGTGTTATCTACAATTTATACCCTTGTGTTCTATTCTCATTCACTTTATCTCAATTAAGATCACTTTTGATTTTTCTTTTTGTTGTGATCTCTCAATAAAGCTGAGTGTACACTTGGGAAAATGAATATTTTACATTTGGGATTCATCTTTTGATATAAACTACAAATGTCAAGTTCACTTACTTCAATGTAACATTAACGATCTCTCTATAACTGCCAAACACTGTTACAATGTATAGGAGAGTTTCCGTCATGACTATAGCTTGATGAAAAACTTCTGAAAAGAGGAGCTTTACGTAACGGTACTTTTTTATTAAAAAATAATAAAATGATAACGAAAAAAGAAAAAAGTAGGTTTTGGTATTGCAAACAATTTTCATACTGAAATGTATTAAAAACTTTTGTATTTTAATAAATCAATATCAATTAAAGTCGCTTTCCATACATTAAGCAAACAGTCAGCGTCCGGTATTTATAATGAATAATCCAACGAAACTACTTCGGTTTTGACTGCATAGTACTGGAAATCTTGATCTGATATAGCTTACTGCATCCGAGTTCTTATGTAAATATGTAGTTGATGATAGTATCTCTATATGTAATTATTGTTTTTTTTATGAACATTTCATTTCGGTTATTTTATGACGTATAGTGGCCTTCTCATACAAATGCTGCTATCGGTTCCAATTTCATTTTTAACATGGTGTCGCTTGTAACTATACATATTGTTCAACTGCGACCATACAAACTGCAACTTCAAATGCACAGTAATGCTTTTTCATTGCGTTATATCTGTCTGTAGAGAAAGGTGTCGGTTTACCTATACAAATAATTGTAACAGATACACCGTTTTGTGACGAGTACCCTGTAGTGTGTCACAGACAAATAAGTGTATTCGTTCAGAATGAAGTGATATGTACACGACTTGAGTTGTGATATGTTGAACATTACATGGACATGAAGTTATTATTTGAATAGACGTTAACCCATGTTGTTATCATTTATATAGCTTGTAATCTGGTTCCACAAAGTCTATAATAAAAAATAATAATAAAAACGCCACATACCAAGCCTTCTTTTTTAACAACAAGCATGTAAACCTCATACAACAAACCTTATTTTGTATCAACAAACATTAAAACGTCATACAACAAACCTTATTTTGTATCAACAAACATTAAAACGTCATACAACAAGCCTTATTTTGTATCAACAAACATTAAAACCTCATACAACAAGCCTTATTTTGTATCAACAAACATTAAAACCTCATACAACAAACCTTATTTTGTATCAACAAACATTAAAACGTCATACAACAAACCTTATTTTGTATCAACAAACATTAAAACGTCATACAACAAGCCTTATTTTGTATCAACAAACATTAAAACCTCATACAACAAGCCTTATTTTGTATCAACAAACATTAAAACCTCATACAACAAACCTTATTTTGTATCAACAAACATTAAAACGTCATACAACAAACCTTATTTTGTATCAACAAACATTAAAACGTCATACAACAAGCCTTATTTTGTATCAACAAACATTAAAACCTCATACAACAAGCCTTATTTTGTATCAACAAACATTAAAACGTCATACAACAAACCTTATTTTGTATCAACAAACATTAAAACGTCATACAACAAGCCTTATTTTGTATCAACAAACATTAAAACCTCATACAACAAGCCTTATTTTGTATCAACAAACATTAAAACGTCATACAACAAACCTTATTTTGTATCAACAAACATTAAAACGTCATACAACAAGCCTTATTTTGTATCAACAAACATTAAAACCTCATACAACAAGCCTTATTTTGTATCAACAAACATTAAAACGTCATACAACAAACCTTATTTTGTATCAACAAACATTAAAACGTCATACAACAAGCCTTATTTTGTATCAACAAACATTAAAACCTCATACAACAAGCCTTATTTTGTATCAACAAACATTAAAACCTCATACAACAAACCTTATTTTGTATCAACAAACATTAAAACGTCATACAACAAGCCTTATTTTGTATCAACAAACATTAAAACCTCATACAACAAGCCTTATTTTGTATCAACAAACATTAAAACGTCATACAACAAACCTTATTTTGTATCAACAAACATTAAAACGTCATACAACAAGCCTTATTTTGTATCAACAAACATTAAAACCTCATACAACAAGCCTTATTTTGTATCAACAAACATTAAAACGTCATACAACAAACCTTATTTTGTATCAACAAACATTAAAACGTCATACAACAAGCCTTATTTTGTATCAACAAACATTAAAACCTCATACAACAAGCCTTATTTTGTATCAACAAACATTAAAACGTCATACAACAAACCTTATTTTGTATCAACAAACATTAAAACGTCATACAACAAGCCTTATTTTGTATCAACAAACATTAAAACCTCATACAACAAGCCTTATTTTGTATCAACAAACATTAAAACGTCATACAACAAACCTTATTTTGTATCAACAAACATTAAAACGTCATACAACAAGCCTTATTTTGTATCAACAAACATTAAAACCTCATACAACAAACCTTATTTTGTATCAACAAACATTAAAACGTCATACAACAAACCTTATTTTGTATCAACAAACATTAAAACGTCATACAACAAGCCTTATTTTGTATCAACAAACATTAAAACCTCATACAACAAGCCTTATTTTGTATCAACAAACATTAAAACCTCATACAACAAACCTTATTTTGTATCAACAAACATTAAAACGTCATACAACAAGCCTTATTTTGTATCAACAAACATTAAAACGTCATACAACAAACCTTATTTTGTATCAACAAACATTAAAACGTCATACAACAAGCCTTATTTTGTATCAACAAACATTAAAACCTCATACAACAAACCTTATTTTGTATCAACAAACATTAAAACCTCATACAACAAACCTTATTTTGTATCAACAAACATTAAAACGTCATACAACAAACCTTATTTTGTATCAACAAACATTAAAACGTCATACAACAAGCCTTATTTTGTATCAACAAACATTAAAACCTCATACAACAATCCTTATTTTGTATCAACAAACATTAAAACCTCATACAACAAACCTTATTTTGTATCAACAAACATTAAAACGTCATACAACAATCCTTTTTTTGTATCAACAAACATTAAAACCTCATACAACAAACCTTATTTTGTATCAACAAACATTAAAACCTCATACAACAATCCTTTTTTTGTATCAACAAACATTAAAACCTCATACAACAAACCTTATTTTGTATCAACAAACATTAAAACGTCATACAACAAACCTTATTTTGTATCAACAAACATTAAAACGTCATACAACAAGCCTTATTTTGTATCAACAAACATTAAAACCTCATACAACAAGCCTTATTTTGTATCAACAAACATTAAAACCTCATACAACAAACCTTATTTTGTATCAACAAACATTAAAACGTCATACAACAAACCTTATTTTGTATCAACAAACATTAAAACGTCATACAACAAGCCTTATTTTGTATCAACAAACATTAAAACCTCATACAACAAGCCTTATTTTGTATCAACAAACATTAAAACCTCATACAACAAACCTTATTTTGTATCAACAAACATTAAAACGTCATACAACAAACCTTATTTTGTATCAACAAACATTAAAACGTCATACAACAAGCCTTATTTTGTATCAACAAACATTAAAACCTCATACAACAAGCCTTATTTTGTATCAACAAACATTAAAACCTCATACAACAAACCTTATTTTGTATCAACAAACATTAAAACGTCATACAACAAACCTTATTTTGTATCAACAAACATTAAAACGTCATACAACAAGCCTTATTTTGTATCAACAAACATTAAAACCTCATACAACAAGCCTTATTTTGTATCAACAAACATTAAAACGTCATACAACAAACCTTATTTTGTATCAACAAACATTAAAACGTCATACAACAAGCCTTATTTTGTATCAACAAACATTAAAACCTCATACAACAAGCCTTATTTTGTATCAACAAACATTAAAACGTCATACAACAAACCTTATTTTGTATCAACAAACATTAAAACGTCATACAACAAGCCTTATTTTGTATCAACAAACATTAAAACCTCATACAACAAGCCTTATTTTGTATCAACAAACATTAAAACGTCATACAACAAACCTTATTTTGTATCAACAAACATTAAAACGTCATACAACAAGCCTTATTTTGTATCAACAAACATTAAAACCTCATACAACAAGCCTTATTTTGTATCAACAAACATTAAAACGTCATACAACAAACCTTATTTTGTATCAACAAACATTAAAACGTCATACAACAAGCCTTATTTTGTATCAACAAACATTAAAACCTCATACAACAAGCCTTATTTTGTATCAACAAACATTAAAACGTCATACAACAAACCTTATTTTGTATCAACAAACATTAAAACGTCATACAACAAGCCTTATTTTGTATCAACAAACATTAAAACCTCATACAACAAGCCTTATTTTGTATCAACAAACATTAAAACGTCATACAACAAACCTTATTTTGTATCAACAAACATTAAAACGTCATACAACAAGCCTTATTTTGTATCAACAAACATTAAAACCTCATACAACAAGCCTTATTTTGTATCAACAAACATTAAAACCTCATACAACAAACCTTATTTTGTATCAACAAACATTAAAACGTCATACAACAAACCTTATTTTGTATCAACAAACATTAAAACCTCATACAACAAGCCTTATTTTGTATCAACAAACATTAAAACGTCATACAACAAACCTTATTTTGTATCAACAAACATTAAAACGTCATACAACAAGCCTTATTTTGTATCAACAAACATTAAAACCTCATACAACAAGCCTTATTTTGTATCAACAAACATTAAAACGTCATACAACAAACCTTATTTTGTATCAACAAACATTAAAACGTCATACAACAAGCCTTATTTTGTATCAACAAACATTAAAACCTCATACAACAAGCCTTATTTTGTATCAACAAACATTAAAACGTCATACAACAAACCTTATTTTGTATCAACAAACATTAAAACGTCATACAACAAGCCTTATTTTGTATCAACAAACATTAAAACCTCATACAACAAGCCTTATTTTGTATCAACAAACATTAAAACCTCATACAACAAACCTTATTTTGTATCAACAAACATTAAAACGTCATACAACAAACCTTATTTTGTATCAACAAACATTAAAACGTCATACAACAAGCCTTATTTTGTATCAACAAACATTAAAACCTCATACAACAAGCCTTATTTTGTATCAACAAACATTAAAACCTCATACAACAAACCTTATTTTGTATCAACAAACATTAAAACGTCATACAACAAACCTTATTTTGTATCAACAAACATTAAAACGTCATACAACAAGCCTTATTTTGTATCAACAAACATTAAAACCTCATACAACAAGCCTTATTTTGTATCAACAAACATTAAAACCTCATACAACAAACCTTATTTTGTATCAACAAACATTAAAACGTCATACAACAAACCTTATTTTGTATCAACAAACATTAAAACGTCATACAACAAGCCTTATTTTGTATCAACAAACATTAAAACCTCATACAACAAGCCTTATTTTGTATCAACAAACATTAAAACGTCATACAACAAACCTTATTTTGTATCAACAAACATTAAAACGTCATACAACAAGCCTTATTTTGTATCAACAAACATTAAAACCTCATACAACAAGCCTTATTTTGTATCAACAAACATTAAAACGTCATACAACAAACCTTATTTTGTATCAACAAACATTAAAACGTCATACAACAAGCCTTATTTTGTATCAACAAACATTAAAACCTCATACAACAAGCCTTATTTTGTATCAACAAACATTAAAACCTCATACAACAAACCTTATTTTGTATCAACAAACATTAAAACGTCATACAACAAACCTTATTTTGTATCAACAAACATTAAAACGTCATACAACAAGCCTTATTTTGTATCAACAAACATTAAAACCTCATACAACAAACCTTATTTTGTATCAACAAACATTAAAACGTCATACAACAAACCTTATTTTGTATCAACAAACATTAAAACGTCATACAACAAGCCTTATTTTGTATCAACAAACATTAAAACGTCATACAACAAACCTTATTTTGTATCAACAAACATTAAAACGTCATACAACAAGCCTTATTTTGTATCAACAAACATTAAAACGTCATACAACAAACCTTATTTTGTATCAACAAACATTAAAACGTCATACAACAAGCCTTATTTTGTATCAACAAACATTAAAACGTCATACAACAAACCTTATTTTGTATCAACAAACATTAAAACGTCATACAACAAGCCTTATTTTGTATCAACAAACATTAAAACGTCATACAACAAACCTTATTTTGTATCAACAAACATTAAAACGTCATACAACAAGCCTTATTTTGTATCAACAAACATTAAAACGTCATACAACAAACCTTATTTTGTATCAACAAACATTAAAACGTCATACAACAAGCCTTATTTTGTATCAACAAACATTAAAACCTCATACAACAAGCCTTATTTTGTATCAACAAACATTAAAACCTCATACAACAAACCTTATTTTGTATCAACAAACATTAAAACGTCATACAACAAGCCTTATTTTGTATCAACAAACATTAAAACGTCATACAACAAACCTTATTTTGTATCAACAAACATTAAAACGTCATACAACAAGCCTTATTTTGTATCAACAAACATTAAAACCTCATACAACAAGCCTTATTTTGTATCAACAAACATTAAAACCTCATACAACAAACCTTATTTTGTATCAACAAACATTAAAACGTCATACAACAAACCTTATTTTGTATCAACAAACATTAAAACGTCATACAACAAGCCTTATTTTGTATCAACAAACATTAAAACCTCATACAACAAGCCTTATTTTGTATCAACAAACATTAAAACGTCATACAACAAACCTTATTTTGTATCAACAAACATTAAAACGTCATACAACAAGCCTTATTTTGTATCAACAAACATTAAAACCTCATACAACAAACCTTATTTTGTATCAACAAACATTAAAACGTCATACAACAAACCTTATTTTGTATCAACAAACATTAAAACGTCATACAACAAGCCTTATTTTGTATCAACAAACATTAAAACCTCATACAACAAACCTTATTTTGTATCAACAAACATTAAAACGTCATACAACAAGCCTTATTTTGTATCAACAAACATTAAAACGTCATACAACAAACCTTATTTTGTATCAACAAACATTAAAACGTCATACAACAAGCCTTATTTTGTATCAACAAACATTAAAACCTCATACAACAAACCTTATTTTGTATCAACAAACATTAAAACGTCATACAACAAACCTTATTTTGTATCAACAAACATTAAAACCTCATACAACAAGCCTTATTTTGTATCAACAAACATTAAAACGTCATACAACAAACCTTATTTTGTATCAACAAACATTAAAACGTCATACAACAAGCCTTATTTTGTATCAACAAACATTAAAACCTCATACAACAAGCCTTATTTTGTATCAACAAACATTAAAACCTCATACAACAAACCTTATTTTGTATCAACAAACATTAAAACGTCATACAACAAACCTTATTTTGTATCAACAAACATTAAAACGTCATACAACAAGCCTTATTTTGTATCAACAAACATTAAAACCTCATACAACAAGCCTTATTTTGTATCAACAAACATTAAAACCTCATACAACAAACCTTATTTTGTATCAACAAACATTAAAACGTCATACAACAAACCTTATTTTGTATCAACAAACATTAAAACGTCATACAACAAGCCTTATTTTGTATCAACAAACATTAAAACCTCATACAACAATCCTTATTTTGTATCAACAAACATTAAAACCTCATACAACAAACCTTATTTTGTATCAACAAACATTAAAACGTCATACAACAAACCTTATTTTGTATCAACAAACATTAAAACGTCATACAACAAGCCTTATTTTGTATCAACAAACATTAAAACCTCATACAACAAGCCTTATTTTGTATCAACAAACATTAAAACCTCATACAACAAACCTTATTTTGTATCAACAAACATTAAAACGTCATACAACAAACCTTATTTTGTATCAACAAACATTAAAACGTCATACAACAAGCCTTATTTTGTATCAACAAACATTAAAACCTCATACAACAAGCCTTATTTTGTATCAACAAACATTAAAACCTCATACAACAAACCTTATTTTGTATCAACAAACATTAAAACGTCATACAACAAACCTTATTTTGTATCAACAAACATTAAAACGTCATACAACAAGCCTTATTTTGTATCAACAAACATTAAAACCTCATACAACAAGCCTTATTTTGTATCAACAAACATTAAAACCTCATACAACAAACCTTATTTTGTATCAACAAACATTAAAACGTCATACAACAAACCTTATTTTGTATCAACAAACATTAAAACGTCATACAACAAGCCTTATTTTGTATCAACAAACATTAAAACCTCATACAACAAGCCTTATTTTGTATCAACAAACATTAAAACCTCATACAACAAACCTTATTTTGTATCAACAAACATTAAAACGTCATACAACAAGCCTTATTTTGTATCAACAAACATTAAAACGTCATACAACAAACCTTATTTTGTATCAACAAACATTAAAACGTCATACAACAAGCCTTATTTTGTATCAACAAACATTAAAACCTCATACAACAAGCCTTATTTTGTATCAACAAACATTAAAACGTCATACAACAAACCTTATTTTGTATCAACAAACATTAAAACGTCATACAACAAGCCTTATTTTGTATCAACAAACATTAAAACCTCATACAACAAGCCTTATTTTGTATCAACAAACATTAAAACGTCATACAACAAACCTTATTTTGTATCAACAAACATTAAAACGTCATACAACAAGCCTTATTTTGTATCAACAAACATTAAAACCTCATACAACAAGCCTTATTTTGTATCAACAAACATTAAAACGTCATACAACAAACCTTATTTTGTATCAACAAACATTAAAACGTCATACAACAAGCCTTATTTTGTATCAACAAACATTAAAACCTCATACAACAAGCCTTATTTTGTATCAACAAACATTAAAACCTCATACAACAAACCTTATTTTGTATCAACAAACATTAAAACGTCATACAACAAACCTTATTTTGTATCAACAAACATTAAAACGTCATACAACAAGCCTTATTTTGTATCAACAAACATTAAAACGTCATACAACAAACCTTATTTTGTATCAACAAACATTAAAACGTCATACAACAAGCCTTATTTTGTATCAACAAACATTAAAACCTCATACAACAAGCCTTATTTTGTATCAACAAACATTAAAACCTCATACAACAAACCTTATTTTGTATCAACAAACATTAAAACGTCATACAACAAACCTTATTTTGTATCAACAAACATTAAAACGTCATACAACAAGCCTTATTTTGTATCAACAAACATTAAAACCTCATACAACAAGCCTTATTTTGTATCAACAAACATTAAAACCTCATACAACAAACCTTATTTTGTATCAACAAACATTAAAACGTCATACAACAAACCTTATTTTGTATCAACAAACATTAAAACGTCATACAACAAGCCTTATTTTGTATCAACAAACATTAAAACCTCATACAACAAGCCTTATTTTGTATCAACAAACATTAAAACGTCATACAACAAACCTTATTTTGTATCAACAAACATTAAAACGTCATACAACAAGCCTTATTTTGTATCAACAAACATTAAAACCTCATACAACAAGCCTTATTTTGTATCAACAAACATTAAAACGTCATACAACAAACCTTATTTTGTATCAACAAACATTAAAACGTCATACAACAAGCCTTATTTTGTATCAACAAACATTAAAACCTCATACAACAAACCTTATTTTGTATCAACAAACATTAAAACGTCATACAACAAACCTTATTTTGTATCAACAAACATTAAAACGTCATACAACAAGCCTTATTTTGTATCAACAAACATTAAAACCTCATACAACAAGCCTTATTTTGTATCAACAAACATTAAAACGTCATACAACAAACCTTATTTTGTATCAACAAACATTAAAACGTCATACAACAAGCCTTATTTTGTATCAACAAACATTAAAACCTCATACAACAAACCTTATTTTGTATCAACAAACATTAAAACGTCATACAACAATCCTTATTTTGTATCAACAAACATTAAAACGTCATACAACAAGCCTTATTTTGTATCAACAAACATTAAAACCTCATACAACAAACCTTATTTTGTATCAACAAACATTAAAACGTCATACAACAAACCTTATTTTGTATCAACAAACATTAAAACGTCATACAACAAGCCTTATTTTGTATCAACAAACATTAAAACCTCATACAACAAACCTTATTTTGTATCAACAAACATTAAAACGTCATACAACAAACCTTATTTTGTATCAACAAACATTAAAACGTCATACAACAAGCCTTATTTTGTATCAACAAACATTAAAACCTCATACAACAAACCTTATTTTGTATCAACAAACATTAAAACGTCATACAACAAACCTTATTTTGTATCAACAAACATTAAAACGTCATACAACAAGCCTTATTTTGTATCAACAAACATTAAAACCTCATACAACAAACCTTATTTTGTATCAACAAACATTAAAACGTCATACAACAAACCTTATTTTGTATCAACAAACATTAAAACGTCATACAACAAGCCTTATTTTGTATCAACAAACATTAAAACCTCATACAACAAACCTTATTTTGTATCAACAAACATTAAAACGTCATACAACAAACCTTATTTTGTATCAACAAACATTAAAACGTCATACAACAAGCCTTATTTTGTATCAACAAACATTAAAACCTCATACAACAAACCTTATTTTGTATCAACAAACATTAAAACGTCATACAACAAGCCTTATTTTGTATCAACAAACATTAAAACCTCATACAACAAACCTTATTTTGTATCAACAAACATTAAAACGTCATACAACAAGCCTTATTTTGTATCAACAAACATTAAAACCTCATACAACAATCCTTTTTTTGTATCAACAAACATTAAAACCTCATACAACAAACCTTATTTTGTATCAACAAACAATAAAACCTCATACAACAAGCCTTATTTTGTATCAACAAACATTAAAACGTCATACAACAAGCCTTATTTTGTATCAACAAACAATAAAACGTCATACAACAAGTCTTATTTGGTATCAACAAACATTAAAACGTCATACAACAACCCTTATTTTGTATTAACAAACATTAAAACGACATAAAACAAGCCTTATTTTATATCAACAAACATATAAACCTCACATTCAAAGCTTTCGTTTTATCAACATACATAAAAACGTCATGCAACAAGCCTTCTTTTCATCAACAAACATTAAAACGTCACACAGCAAGACTTCTTTTCTTCAACAAACATGAGAACGTCGCACAGCAAGCCTTCTTTTCATCAACAAACATTAAAACGTCGCACAGCAAGAATTCTTTTCTTCAACAAACATGAGAACGTCGCACAGCAAGCCTTCTTTTCATCAACAAACATTAAAACGTCGCACAGCAAGCCTTCTTTTTATCAACAGACATTTAAACGTCACATCAATTGTTTTATCAACAAACATTAAAATGCCACATAAAACGTTCCTATCAGCAAACATTCAAGCGTCACCTGTTAAAAATGCGATACTTCATATGTCCATCGTTTTGTCAACAAACGATTTCAAATATAAAATTATATTTTTACCGAATGATACAACTTAATACAGTGTATATCATATCGTTACTATCAGCAAACGATTGACGTTAACACAACCTAACTTCCTCTTATAAACAAACCGTAAACTTTCACAATTCAAACCTTTTTTTTCTTCAAAAAACAACCATCTTAATGTCACTCAAATGTTTGCTGGTATCAACAAATAATAAAGGTCACATTTCATAACTTCTTTATAACAACAAACATTATATTTACATATCAAGACTGACTTAGCATACGATTTTTGATATCAACAAACATTTAATGTCACAAAACCAAGCCGACTTTAATTAACAAACGTTAGAACATCAAATATCAGGCCATTTGTTATTGTCTGAAGTCTCTTTTACAAAATTTAGAATCTTAATTTGTGGAGAATGACATTTCCTATCGTCAGACAAGAGGATGTGTTTTAAAAAATATATATTTATTTAATTACAACTCCAAAAAATGAACTAAAACAAGCTTTGTAAACAATCCAACAAAAGCGAGGGCACACTCAAATCAAGAGAAAAGACACCAGGATCAGGAAAGTCAATACAAAGAAGTACTTGCGAAGGATAAGCATTTCCTGAACAACATGTGGCACCTAACGTGACGTTTGCTTTCTATGAAGCACAACATTTCTCCTAGTTGTAGGTAAAAGTAATCGATACATTTTTTTTATTGTAAGAGCATTAAATGGCACAGACGTAATTGAGTATTGATATCACAAACTTCAAGGGCAATGCTGTTGCTGAGACAAAGGAATGTCTCTTGATACCAATTGAAATTTAGACAAAACTTAGAAGAGAATTGAATAGACGCATAAAACAATACAAAGAAAAAACAAAACAAAACAATTTCTTTAAATATGTTTTTTCGTAACTTTATGCCGATGTTATTCGTTAACTGACCATTCCTCTTTCTCCACTTCAAAATTAATGACTTTACATTCTCGAGGTAAGATTTCGTGGTACCCTCATGGTTGGGAACATTCAACAGGTCAGTTGCATTAACAAATGTTTTTATAGTACGTTATCGGGTTTCTATTTAACCTTTGGTTCGCCTGTACTGTCCGTGATGGATTGCAACAAGCTGTTATTCATTTTGAACGTCGGTCTCTTTTGCATTTGTGCAATAAGACTTTTTTTTCATTGTGATCATCTATTCTATATTAAATACCTCTGATGAAGGTTCCGGTAAATCCTCTAACATGGCTCCCGACAAATCAACAACGTTCCCTATGTCCTGTAAAACCAACGAATGTCCACGTACTGTATGTTTCCTCTCTAGGTGTCTCTTTAGCAAAATTCTCCCCGTCTCTAGCATCGGTTTCACATTTCACTAATAATGCATTGCAATCATCAGTTGTAGTTAGTCTCTAGCAACGCTAGTACCTTAAATTGACCTTACCAGAAATGTTGCTCTAATTCGTGGCCTTCTGTTGAAAAACAACACACCAAATATCTTTTTTCCAAACAATTTCAATCCAGTTCAAGGTAATAGTGGCGTTGCTGCATTGACATTGCCCCTCAAAGTTTTCTCTACCCAACCTATGAGGTGCAAATTGTTCTTGCGCAATGTTCCCAAGACAATAAACGTAACAAAACTGGTTTAGACTTACAAGGGATATCATGAAATAGATCTTCTGCGACAGAACATCATGAAAGTCCAGGGTTTCCGTTAAATATTATGATGTTATAAAACCCTGGACTTTCTAGTTTGGTGGATCTGTGCATCATCGTAACGTAAGCGATATGACTTAGTAAAATAAAAATGTATATTTTCCTAAAGAATTGATCTCCAAAATGGCCTTATGTTGGTCTTTTGATAATAAATAATAATAATATACAACATTTATATAGCACCCTAATATGATTTGTAAAATTACTCTCAAGCGCTTTACAACATATGGATAGTAGTAATGGTTTCAATTGTGAAAACAAAAAACAAAGGCTTACAATCACTTACATACATTTAAGCAAGCAATGTGCACATGATTGAACAAATAAAAGGGTGGTATTTACATAAGGTCTTTGCAAAGATTCTAAAATGCAGACGTGAAGAGGTGAGTTTTGATGTCCCTCTTGAACCTGGCCAGGGTATTGGACTTTCTAATTGCAGATGGTAAGCTATTCCACAACGTAGCCGAAACCCTTCCAAAGCATCTGTTTCCGTAGGTCACAGTACGAGATTTTGGGACACACAACAAAGATTCTGACTCCGACCGCAGTGATCGTGACGGCTGATACAGGGTAACAAGCTCCTGTATGTACTGAGGAGCTGTTCCATTCAGTGCCTTGTATGTGTACACCAGAATTTTGTACTGCGACCTGTATCGTACAGGTAACCAGTGCAACGAATAGAGCACAGGTGTGATGTGCTCTCTCTTTCGAGTACGAGTAACTAGCCGTGCTGCAGTGTTCTGGACCCTCTGCAGACGACTAGTTAGTTTGTCAGATATACCACAGAGCAGGGCGTTACCATAATCCAACCGA